>NW_025955129.1:0-84335 GCF_022376445.1 Fomitopsis serialis
CTTCGCCACCGGCTCTCCCTATCCCGCAGCCGAAGTGCTACACGACGAGCCCGTCGCTCGTCGTGGGTACATCACGCAGCAATAGCGCCCTGTCGGATGCACCCAAGAGCATA
Source organism: Fomitopsis serialis (assembly GCF_022376445.1). Taxonomy (NCBI): domain Eukaryota; kingdom Fungi; phylum Basidiomycota; class Agaricomycetes; order Polyporales; family Fomitopsidaceae; genus Fomitopsis; species Fomitopsis serialis. The sequence continues at coordinate 114 of NW_025955129.1, forward strand.
TCCGACATGTACATCGCCAATGCAATGCCCAGCGACGCGATTGGCGTACGATCCAACATGACCGACGCGTCTGACACCATCGTCAAGACATCCTCGTCTCGTATGGCGAGCACCTCACTCACCGTACACGGCGAGCCCAACGCTTGCGATGTTGTCGCCATCGACGTACCTCTGAGCACGTCGATCGACTCATCCGCATTGACGTCTGCCACTGGTTCGACACCGCGAGAGGCAGACTCGCCTACACCTGTCTTCAAGACATCACCGCATACGGAGAGCTCGTTGCTCAACGTATCCGGCGAGATCAACACCGGTGACAAGGCTGCAGTCGACGCGTTCAGAAGCATGTTGACTGCCTCCATGTCAACGGAATGTAAGTCTCCCGAGTCGACACTGGCCGTGTCGTCCGGCATCAAGGATCCGACTACGATGGACGAGTGCTCAGCGAAGGACAGTACATCCAACTCGAAGGATGTACTGACTTCGTCGGCAGCCCCATCCTCGAGTACTGTAACCCGTGCGCAAGACAAGCCGTATCACTCGAGCTCGTACGAGCGGTACAGGCCCCCCGCACTACGTGATCAAGCTCCGATCCGTGCGCACAAAGAGTCGACCTCGGACGTGCACGGTACATCCCCCGTCAAGATGCCGTCGCCGAGCACAGCGAGCTCGTCGACACCACGGCACACATTAGCCTCGACAACACGCGAGGTTCGCGACAAGACCGCCCCGCGCGAGCACGACGGCGTGAAGGAAGGCAGTACACCCACTCTGTCGGATGTACTGTCATCCTCACGTCAGTCAGCCTCGTCGAAGACTAGGAAGCCGGGCAGGTCGTCCGACACTCAGACCAGCAAGTCGGTCAGCTTCGCGACGAACGAGAAGCTTGACAAGGCCAATGAAGACGAGAAGGGCAGTACACCTGAGCCAGGTGTACTGACTTCTTCGCGATCCACGGCCCGACCGACATCAAGTACGAGTCAACGCGATGGCCGAGACCTGCACGGACGCAAGTCCAACCTCGACGCACCTGTGTCGAGACCCTACACGTCGGATACCCGCCGCACGTACGAGGAATCGACCTCGCGCGTGCGCACGACCTCGACCGCCAAGACTGCCAAGCGGGTCGTCGAGCAATCGACGAGGCACAGTACGTCCGAATCGCCGGACGTACTGACCTCATCGTACTCGATGGCCGAGCTGGAATCAAAGCGCCTGGAGCTCATCGCCCGGTACTCGTCAGCTAGCAAGCGAGCGAGTACCAGTACGGCACAGACCGAGTCGCCACGCCTGCCTGATGGTGTGGCTACTTCGTCCCGCACCCGCACGGACCAGGTATCGCGCCACAAGAGGCACGATACATCCACGATGGATGTACCGACCTCGGTGGGCTCAACAACAAGGCCGACGTCGACAGAACGCTCACGTCCGCTGACGGAACATGAACAACCTTCCGCGCGACCAGGCTATCGCCGTATCCACGAGGATTCAACCTCGCGTGTACGCGACAAGACTGTCGCCTTCACCGATTACCGGGGAGGTTCAGTCCAAAGGGGGGAAGGGAGCGGCACGGCAAATCGTGACCGCTTGACTCGGACGAATACCAGTACATCGAGTCGCGATGTACTGGGGTCGGAACGAGTAGACGAGACACATGTGGTCTGGACATCGAGCGCGAGGCTTGATGTACAGACCCATGTACCTGCGACGACATTCTCGAAGCCGAGCATGTCGCGTGGTATCTTCGACATGATTGGTACCATTCCAACAGCGGGCGCGCGCTCCGAGTATATTGATGATACTCGGTGGCCGACTGCTGAGCACCTGCGAGCCGAGTGTTTCAGTTTCGTGACCGACCGGTTCGAACTCAAGCTGGCTCAGGCTGCGAAGGCCGAGCAAGCTGGGGACTGGAAGGCATGGGCTGAACTCAAGGTCAGCGGCCTCGACTGGGGAGATGTCCTCAATGACATGTCTCCGCGACCGGAGTCGTACACCCGAGCGGCTCAGAGAGCCCGCGATCACTTCCAACGGGCTGTGGAAGTGCGGCCGATAGACTACGAACTATCGTGGTCCGAGCCTCGGTTGCTACGACCACTCCGTGAATGGGTCTATGCTCAGCTCTGGGATCAATCAGTGCCCTTCGTAGCTACTTACCAACCAGCAGTCGATGTTACTGCTGGTAGGTCAGTATTCTATGGCATGGGTGGTGGATTTGTCCCGACTTCGACTTGGAGTCAATCAGATGGTGATGAGTCTTACGATTCCACCCCTGACATACCATCTGACCACGATGATGTTGAGTCCGAGCACTCTCAGGCTTTGGAACATGATGGTGGTCCAGGTGATGACGAGGTCGACTCAGTAGTAGTCTCTGATGACTATTATGAGTCAGACTCGTATGACCATAGCTCACCTATGGCCTCGTCTGCATCTGGTGCTTCTGCATATTCTGCCGAAGACTATGATGACTATGATGACGAGGATGGTGACTATGATGATGATGATGGTGGTGACTACTACTCAGAGTAGTAGTCCGCTTTTTGAGGCTCTCCTGTATGCCTGAACACATTGTATGTTCAGGTGCAGGCGAGTAGTACGCTGGCGCGATGATATGTTTTCTTTTCTTTTATGTTTCTTTCATACCTGTTGCAGTATGTTCTACCACAGATGGTTGAACATACTCAATGCCCACGAGATCATGCTGTGTACATCCATATGGGATGTTCACTACATTGATTGCTCTATCTCGGGTACTTTCAGGATGTAGTCAGCTCACGGAGACCCTGTGGGCGCTACATAGATTGCTGTGTTCCGAGACCCGGCCCACAGTTTATCTTACCTGTACCTGAGGTGAGTAATCTCTTACAAGAAGATATGCATGGTATGTTCTCTTCATTGTCTTTCGCTGGGACTCGCGAGACGAGTCCAGTGGGGGAGAGTGTAACGGGTCTATTCGGGTGTCATCAAGACCTACCCGTTATAGTATATCTTATCATGTATGTTTGGCTATGTTTGCTCTCTCGTCTCGTATGGCGCGCCAGCGCACTTACCTTAGCCTTAACTACCTCACTATTACTGCCTAAAGATGCCCTATGCGTATACGATACTCTCCTGAATAGAGATTGGATACACTGCATCTGCGGGCGTGATTTGAGTACGTTACATAGACTGAACCGTGAACCAACTTGTGATTGACTTGTATCCCTGCCTGTCAAGGGCTCTCGCGCGCTCTGCGTATCGTCGCTTGGTCCGTGGTGCATTCTTGAAGTAATGGTGTGGCCGATTGTGGCCTGCTCGGTACGTCGTCTCTCTCGCAACCGCCGTGTTGTGTGCTTCTTGCAGTGTCTCGCTAAAGCGCAGGAGTATCGCTTCGCGTCCAATTTCGGATGTATCGTCCATCTCGATGTCACTGTCTTCACTGCACTCGGATTCTGAGTCCGAGACAGAACCATTGTCCTCAAATGGTTCATCTTCTGACGAAATCTCTAGGTATCCCTGCTCATCATTGAGCTCGCTATCAAGCGGAGAAGGCGAAGCGATGGTAAATGAAGGTGTGCTTGCACATGGTTCCTCCGAGTCGCCGGCTTCTCGAGCTTCTGAACTGGTTCTGACAGAGCTGAGGTGGGGTTCATCACTTGTTCCGTGGTGAATTTGGGCTGAGCGGGCTACAGCTGCATTCCTTGTGCGAGCGATGCGGGCCTTGGACTTCCTGCCCATGTTAAAGCGAAGTTCTGCTGGGTTTATTGCATTGTTTCGTCACACTTTCGGTGGGCGCCACGGTGGGCGCCTAGGTCACGTGACTGGACAAACTGCGTCGGCCAGAATTCCTGAGCCCTGCCGTTTCTTGACGAACACGCAGAAACAAGTGTTTCCGTCAACTTGAGGTCTTTCTGTAATTCTGCTATGAATTTTACATGTACTGTATTTTTTTTCTATGGATCCCAACCCAAGTCAGCTCGTAATCAGTGTCCATAGATCAAATGGGCATAAACCATAGGCTGCCCGATGTTATTGAGGTCGTCGAGGTTGGTGGCGGGCGGCTTACATAAGGGGGGGTGGTACCTGGCGTCCTCTACCTTAGGCTGTATGCCAAACCTTGCGATCAACTCCCTCGCCGAGGCTTAGGGTGTCACCACTAGGCTGTACCCTGCACACAATTCGATATTTAAGCTCGTCTGCCACAATTCGTAAGTTTGCACTTGTCACTTACATTCGGAATTGCACTGGTTTGTTGATGACATCAGTGAAGTCGCTCCTCTGGACGCATCGACGAAGTAGATCCTTGAGACCAGCCACAAGCTCAGGCATCGTTTGACCTTCTATGTTGATCGGTGTCCTGTCGGACATGGGACTGCGTTGCATAACAGCTCGCAACTCCTCAATTGTGGCAGGAACCTCGTCGATGCTCGCAGAGGTTGTTTGACCGACCCATTCGCCTTCCCAGATCACTCGAGGGATATATGCAGCTGAAGCCGAGGGTTCAGTCACTGTTCGCCGAAGAGCTGTTGGCATCTATGTGCGATGCATGATTAGCTCTTGCTTTTGACGAAAGGCAGTACCATACCCATCTGTTTTCTGAGTCGTCTTGCATGAAATCGTCAGCAGCAAAAGCTGAATAAGGCGACCCTGGCTCAGTGGTAGCTAAGAGGCCAATTATTTCACTGTTACGATGGTGTGCAGTCTGCAAGAGCGCACCATCAAGATCTAAGTCGCATCCCTCGCACAAAGGAAGTGGGGAGCCTTCAGCCTGGCGCGCAGTCGGGCTATCAGAAGCAAACTCGTGATATAGTTTGCTTGCGATGCATGTGTGGGTCCGGGGTATGAGCCCATTGGAGTGCGAAAGAACAGCAGTAAAGGTCTCCGTCGCCACTGATTGAGTTTTGTCAGCCAAGTCGGAACTATAATTGCATTCGGCTCACCAAAGCGAACGATGAACTGGTTACTGCTACTCATGCAGTATTTGCGATGGCCGAAGAGCTTCTTCGCATCCAATAATGTCTGGATCGTCTGGGTCGCAGTCAGCGAGTGCGGGACAAGTCCAATATGTTTCCCGAGTGCGCTGTTCTTGAGTTTGCGGGGCTGGCCCTTGTTCCGCAAACCCAACAACTGGAATGGTACCTGCTCATGCTCGTGCAGAAGGTGTATTGCCCAGCGGAGCTGTAGCTGAGTCGGGTGGTCGCGCATGGCATCGAGCATCAGCTTCGCGAGAACTACCACAGAAGTCGACGCTGGAAGTTCAAAGTCTACACAGAGACCCCGCTCATGAAGATTAGTTGCCCATGTATCTGCTTTGCAGTCGTAGACCAGAAGCTCGGTCCGATCACTAGTCTGCAGCCACAATGAGCTCAGGATCGATGGAGAGGATTGAGCGACTCACTGGTGCAGGATAAACCTGGCATTTGATCTTCACAAGGTCCTCGCCTCCGTTGCCAGCAGCAGGGATAATATGAGCATCTGCTGGGCGCGGGAGTACTGGGGCTGGCTGAGCAACACCTCGGGTCCGCGGCCGACGGGTACTCAATGATCCCGCAGCAGCGCGCGCTGCAGGCCGGGAGGCTTGTGTAGACTGGGAGGACGACAAGCAAGCATGATTCACGCGCGGTGCAGCACCAGGCTCGAGGTGGTTCAGCCCTAGAATTGGCTGAAACCCAGATTGAGTCGGTGGGCTGGCCTGCGGTGCAGGATGGTCGGTGGCAACACCAGCCGGTGGCAGCCGACTGCTTGTATACGGCGCGAGGCTAGGAGGCTGTAGGTAACCGGGCTGCAGCTGAGATGGCGGTGGTGCGAGCCCAGTTGGGCCAGCACCCCACGCGGAGAGATTCGGTGCGACGCCAGGCAGTGGACCAATACTCGGGGAAGTGCTCGCCTGCAGCATCAATACTGTGTTAAATAACAGAATCAATCATGAATGTCTAATCGCCTACCTGGCCTTGAATTCCCGCAGCTGGGGCAACAGCCTGAGGTAGCGATGGAGGCTGCAGGTTCAAAGTGGGAGGCATCTGAGGTGGTCCCAACAGAGGACTCGGAGCTTGAGCTCCATTCGGAAACATCATGGCAGCGAACTGCCTCATGAGGGACATCTGCTCGGGTGGCAGATTGGAGAAATCCATAGTTCGTATATTCACTACCGAGGTATGCCAACAATCAGGAAATAGACAACAAGACCTATAGAGCTCACTCACCAATGCAAGCCTGGTATACTGCACAGAAATATGATCGTCCAAATTAAGGGAGGATGAGGTAGTGAGTGGTATCGTCAGCTTAGAGCTATAGCAAAGCAAAGCGACCCAATTCAGAAGGTGTTCACAGAGCTATTGGTTGCCTAGAGCTTACCTTTATGCCCACTTATGGGGTAATTATTTACGGTCGAATCTAACGAGGGGCGAACTAGTTCGAACAGCAATCATTGAGCCTGCAAATCGCTGCGACGAGGGTAACTCGGAACCCCAAATTGCGACTCACCAGTTGGCTAAGAAGTGATAGAGTAGGGTGTGTATAGCAGTGCGACTGCCTGTCGCAGGTTAAAGAGCAAGTATGAGCCCCGACAACAAGGTGTGTCGTAATGAGGCTACTGGAGAAGAGACAGGCAGCGAATGCATGAGTGGCTTGCCAGCTCACAGGCCAGATTGGGTAACTCCGAGGCATGGCCGACCTGCCAAATTTGGGGCAGCGCACTAAAGTCTAAGAGATGAACATCTGCATCTATACTCTGCAGCGGGATGAACAATAGGGGAGCACAGATTGCCAGACCAGAGCACACAGGTGATGAACCTCACTAGACTCTCAAGGCTGTATGGATTGCCAAAGTGTATGGACGACATGTAAGCTATGGTGCCCAGCAGACAAAGAGGCTAACACTACATGAGAAGGGCGCGGGTGGACTGACTATGGGTATAAATAGGGTAATGGCACGGAGAACGAACATAACATGAACATGCGAGAGCACAGGGAGGTGGGTGTCTGCTGCATGAGAGACCAGCGCCGGGTATGCAGAGTGCGATGAGGTGCAGGGCCCTATGATATGTAGAGGACAAGGACAAGGACAGCATGGCACGACAAGACTCACCTGACCCGCAAGGAGTCGCCAGGAAGTGAACCGCCATGTCGACAGCTGCGCATGGAACGAGCCAGCCAGAGTCGACATTGGGACGTTCGTCGATGATACGCACGGTGCGATCAAAACCATGAAGAAAAGAAGGCGGGGAGGGCAGGGCACACACACCAGGCAGTTGACTCTGGTGTCCTCCTCGAGCATGAGATCAAACGCGAGGCGCACGAGGAAGATGACACTGGGCGGCTATTCCTGCTCCCGCCGACGTCGCAGATGTACCACTCTGAGCCGGGGAGCACGGCTGCGGGGCATAAGTTGCCGCCTGCAGAGGGTCTGAGACCGACACGCACCGTTCTCAATCGTGAACCTGCGCTCTTCGGCGCCGAGCAGCGAGGGTGCGCAGCCGCGCGCGGACAATGTCCTCTGAGCGGTTGAGTGCATTTAGTCAGTAGAACACACGGCGTGCGGTGTCATTCAGGAAGCTGCGAACGTGAGCGAGGTCCACCACCGAGTCTCAAACGACGCATAAGCCAGGCATGTCCTGCAACCGCCCTCCCCTCTGCTTCGACATGGCCCTCGCGACGGGTGGCGCGGCATAAAGCATGATGTTCGCGGCATCAGCCATATCCATATGTAGCCGCGTCGAACCCTTGCTGCCATTAGACTCGGAAGATGCCATCGTGTTGTACATCTTCGGCCCTGCGTCCAATATTAGCAAGCCACGTTCAATCTGGAGCCTCCGCAAATGGAGTTGTACTTACCCAGATCAGGAGCGACTGTATTGCCCGGGAAATGGCTGGCGCTTTCGCGCGCAATGACGTTGAGAATGTCAGACGTGCGGAGGGTGTATTCGCCCCGGCGAGGCGACATCTCGATCACAGCGCTGGAATCGGAACCGTGACTGACAACCTGCGTGCACTCACAAGTCCGCGTGCGTATGCACCGCTTTCACCGGCCCAGCAACAGGCATCATGTCCTCAGGGCGGTCCATCACACTCCTCGCGCCATCGACCTGGAGCTGCGCGATGATCCTATTCGACTCGAAGGTCCGAGGTGCGGAAGCCCGGGCCGCTGCATCGCGCGTCTGCATTCAATATGCAGCGGACGCAGATGCGGAGGACGACTTACCGGCCGCGGCAGTCCTGCGTCGTGTTTCCGCACGTGGAGTGCTCGAAGTCGCGCGGCTGGCCATCCCAAGGCTTCCCAGGGCTCTGGCAGACGGCGCCGAGGCTGCGGGGACGGTTAGCGAGATGTGATGGGTACACTGAGAGCCCGCGAGGACTGACGTGTTCGGGCTGGTATCGCCGACGTTGGCTAGGGTATTGGGACTTAGATGGATGGGAGGGCAGGACGTACATTGGGTGAAACCGGCGATGAAGTTCGTCTGTCCGGGTATTGCGTCCGGCTCAACCATGGCTGCGAGGCAACTCTGTCAGTGCGATACACACTGCGCGTGAACCGCGGGATGCCTACCCTCGTATAGGTAGGCTGCCATCCCCTTGTTATCGCCGTTGATGAGGGTGTTGTTCTGTGAGGTACCGGTGAGTCGTCAGTTGTGCAGTGGGGGTGCGGGACGACGGCGCGCGTGCGTACCTGATACAGGCTCGTGCCATGAACGGGGAAGAAGCTCAAGAACCCCCTCGTGCTCCCCTCCGCGTCCTCGAACCGCAGCACCGCCATCTCCTTATCCACATCCGCTTCATACTGGGCCCTCTCCTCCTCGGGGTTCGCCAGATACGCGCTCAGCGACCTGTTGATATTCGCTCCTACCATGGTCGCGTTCCCGAGCCGGAGCGAGGCTCGCGTGCGCACGCCGGACGGCGAGGACGGTGCCCTCGACGATGGCCTCTGCGGTCTGGGGGACGTAGCCCAGCAAGGCGATGTGCGGGAGGAGGTTCTCGAGGTAGCCCCCGACCCCCGCGTGCGAGTGCGTCGCGACGAGCGCAATGTTTGTGTGGGTGTATAGGTCAGGGTATTCGTGGGAGAGGCAGTGGATGATCGAGCGTCGAATGCCGGTGTCGCCCATGCCGATGTCTGCGGGGATGAGTGTAGGTGTGAGAAGGTGTGGAGAGAAAGGGATGGCTTACCGGCGTTGATGAAGACGACGCGGTTGGAGGGCTCGGAGGGGAGGCGGGTGAGAAGGGCAGGACACGTACCGAGGAGGTTCCTGATGCGGCCTTTGCCTGTGCTCGAAGTAGATGTCCTCGTTGGTTCTGTGGCTGATGGCCTGTCCGTCCTTTTGCTGCTGGAAGCCGCGCGTGAGGCCTTGAGATCCCGCGGGATGCGATGAAGGAAAGAAGCGAATGTCGGGGAGGGGACCGACGCTGCATGCGGCGCGGGAACGCACGGCTGGGACGGGCGCTAACGGGGCCCAGAAAGGACCAACTGGATATCGCCCTTGTGCCGCGTGTGGCGAATCTCTGGCTACAGCAGTGCGACCATGAGCATTACAGTGACTGTGTATGTAAGTGCTACAGACTCTGGTGCTGCGACTTGGGTACAGACTGTTTGTGACCTAGGACTTCGGTGTTGCGACTTGGCGGATCGGGTCATGTGACTTGGGACTTAGGTGTTGCGACTTAGGCCTGGGTACTTCAGTACATCGATCCTGCTGCAATGCACTGTAGAATAGGTACTAGGGGTGTCTGCCTCCAGACTTGCGGCTTCAGTATTGCACCTGAGCGAGGTAGGAAGTTACAACTTGGAAACTTAGAAATGTGCAAAATCGGGACGAGGACTTGGGTATGCGGGCGATTCGCGGACTTGGGAGTTGCGATCGGCCAGATAAGGACGGTCTTGGGACCAGGACTTGAATAAACAACGAAAAATACCTTCATACCCGCAGCTGCCAGGAAGTATCACGCGCTCGAAGCACTGATCTCGAGATCAGCTTCGTAGTCCCCCGTCCTCTTCAATCCCAGCTGTTCGATCGTAACAGCTTTTCGGCGTAGCCTCAGGTAGAGCGTAGTCGACTCCGAACGAGTTTTGTGAGTGACGGGTGTGCCAGTGAAGGTGTTGGTCTGAGTTGATGCGCGTCGCGTCTTGGTCCCTGAGGTCGCTCTCCAGCGCCTCTGTTCCCTCTTGTCGTTCACCACCATATCGATCACCGTGCACTGTGCCATTCAGTTGCAGCATCGTGCGCCTCTACTAGCTCACCGCGCTGCGAACGCTGGCGACATATCTGTTTCTCCTCAAGCCCAATCTTGGATCTTGCGCCTCAAGATCAACATCGAGGATCGACGCTGCCCTCAGTATCAACCTCCATCACACGACATAGCAATGGCTGCGTCTGCGAGGCAAGTACCACATGCTCAACGTCATCGACCTCGCGCGTGCTCGTCACGCGTCAAGTTGGAGGGCACTACGTGTTATGCAAGTCACGTAGTTCTTGCCCATCCCTCCCCGCCCTGCTGCCCTATACGCGCTTCCTGCCGGTACTTAGCCTAGCCAGTCGTAAGCACTGGTAATCATCTTCCGCAGCGTCATGCGGGCTCATCGGGCCTGTCGAGCGGCTGAAGACGAACACATCTAACACGCAGGTGAATCTTCACGTACGACTCAACCGTGGAGGGGCATTTCTGAAGGAGTAAAGCGGGTAGTGCAGCGTACGTCGCTTGAGGGTTGAGTCTGTATATCCCGCTGATTGTACTCGAGCAGGCAGTATTTTCCGACCATCACGCGCACCGTGGCTGACTTATTGCTTGGGCATACCACATAACGTACCCATCGCTTAGCTCGCGCATATATGCGCGCGATCCTAGTCATGCGATGTCGAAACCAAAACGATGCTGTGCGCTTCTAGTGTTTGCTTGCTAGATAGGTGGACACTGGAAATTTCGGAGACGCGGTCTGTCGAGGAACGAGCTCACTGCAGGTGTCCGCTGGTTCGCTAAACTCAGTATGCTGCTTGCCGTTTCCATTCACAGAGCCGCGTCTTCATAGGACTACCAGGCCATCAGCCCTTATCCTCATGTAGCTTCATCCCGGTTCTGCTTAACGGTCGCTCTGGTATGCTGCATTTGCTCCGACTATGCTCTGCGGCGCCAGCTAACCTCCGGGAAACTTCAGTTCTGCGATTCCGCCACACGGATCATACTCAATCGGTGAGTGGTCATCCCTGAATCGAGTCGTCGCGCTTTGTCGCTAAGTGTACTTCGCCGTGGCTCCGACAGCTCGCTGCAGCACACGAGCGTCGGCTTCGCGAGCGCGGTGCGTGCGAGCGGCGCGGTGGTTGGTGGGTGTCTTGTGGTTGCGAACTGTCTCATGCGATCGAGACTTCCGCCAAAGCGCGGCGGTGTGTCGGGGAGGGGGAGTCGAAGTGCGCGGCGGGGGTGGAGACGTGGCGGGGTGTCCATGGTACATACTACTTCCGAGCTGTCCGCCCTTCTCTACACCCCTTCGTCGGTGCGCATCCCGCTTCTGGCTTACGATTCCTGCCTCAAGATGCGGCTAACCCGACGTAGATGCAGGGCCATTAGGGCCAGCACGCAGAAGCGGGTGTGTGTTGACGCGCGGGAGGTCAGTCCGAGTCAGAATGGGACGCAGGTATATCACGGTACGTCGCAGCGCGTCGACATCTGCTTTGAAGACATTTTGACTGGACTAAAGAGGGGATTTTTTGCCGCGCTCTGTCAAGTCAGCTATCCCTCCTAGTCTCATATACACACCACGCAGAGCGCGTCGGCCGTCGGCGATCACCTAAGTTTCTAGCTGCGTGTCGGGTGGGCCAGAGCCCGCTTCGAGCCATCGTGAAGGCGCGCCTGAACATACTCCAACATATCATGATGTCGCAGATCCCTCGTACGATACGGTCAGAGCGGGGACAAGGCAGACGGCAACACGCATCCTCGCAAAGTCACACATTCGATACGGTCATCCAGGCTGTGAGTTCAGCTCAGAGGTTGAGATTGGCCTGTCGTTTGAAGGTGAGATATTACAGACTCGAAGGCCACGCTCGCTCACGTTCTCACGTCACAGGGAGCTCGCATGATGGGCACGGGGAACAGCTGGCCAACTCCCAGTCTACGCGCGGATTCTCGTCAGTGTCCTTGACATTGATGCGTCGGACCTGGTAAGTGATCCCCAGCTGCAGACCGTCAATCTCTAGGCCAAGGGCAGCCGGAAGAGGGCACGGAGCATACAACAGCAGCTAGGAGATAGTACGATCCTTTCACTGATGCACGGGCCATGTACTGTACATGCGCCACTTAGGTTCAATACATTGCTATGGTCGCGCCGAGCGCTCAATTGACGTGGACTCGCCACTGAGGCGGTCCGAGCAGAGCAGGACAGAACCTAATATGCTTCTAGATCTCACACGAGGCCTGCTCGAGGCCGTGTCGTTGATGCGATGCATCACATTCAGTCGTATTCATAAAGGATTATCGCTGCGTGTGAGTTCAAGAGCCACTTTTGCGTCGCCCTTCCTGATACAATCTCTACGCTCAACCGGGGCATCCCTTCGATCCTGATTCACGACGTTCGTACTCCACTGCCACTTCCTCTCCAAGTAGTGTCACTGTCGCGCTCACGTCCGACGCGGCTCAATTAGAGGCGCCTTGCTCCGGTGAGATCACAGTCGTATGTTATCAGGCAAGTCATCGTCTGATCTTTGCGTGGTGTCAGTAGAGTATCTTGGCGTCTGCCGTCGGTAATTGGATTGAACGGCACTCAAGCTTGCACTAGGTGAGTCCGTCCCAGTAAGGTGCGAGCTCGCATGATCAACTTGCATGGCCGTTCAGTAGATGGGCGGTACCACGCACAACGAAGACGAAATGGCCAAGAAGCTCGAGATTTACTACAAGCCGCCCACGTACTACTCAAGGTGCGTATCCATTCTATGTATGCTGTCCAAGTATCAGTGAAGGTGACACATACCAATTATGCTAACTTCCTGTGCGTGCAGAGACAACTATCCGCGCTTTGCGCACGAACTTGTCGAGCGCATCGTCGACTTCCTTTGGGATGATCCCAGGGCATTTGCGGGGTGCTGCCTCGTTTGCCACGCGTGGTACTGCGCTACACGCCCGCTCTTCCCTACGATGGCGGTCGATCACCGATTTATCCATAAAGAGAGTTTCATGCAATACTCAAGACTCCTCGCCCGACCAAGATACTTGCCCTTTTTCAAGGTTCAAATCGCATCGCTGAGACTTCATGGAACGTTCGCGCACTCCTGGGTAATGCACATTCCCCTAGGTTTGTTACCTCAACTATCGCTCCTCGTGCTCTGGTATGCGGATTGGGTGGCTATCAACCCCCAGCACTTCCTCCGTCTCTCGAATTGCAAAGATTCGATGCGAGTCCTGGAACTTCGTTTTTGCCGCTTTCACCACGCGCTCGACCTTCGCAGGATGATCAATGCACTACCCAACCTCTCAGAGGTGCTTCTTGATGAAATAGCATTCCAGCACCCTTCCCTTGGCGTGCACACAGTCCGCCCACTTCGATACTCCTTATCAAAATTCGAGCTCAACAACGTGCGCTCGAGACGCGCACTACAATTGTTGACATTGCTCCATTCGCGAACATGCCATCAATTACGAGAATTTGTTATCTCGCTCACGGGCCGACCGTGTGCAGAACTTATAGCACATGTTACCAGCATACTGCAAATTACAGGAGCTGCACTCGAGAAGTTCTTGTGGTGGCATCTTCAAGGTGAAGGTAATGTTCCTCAGCGCTCACTGTATCTGAAATTCATCATGATTGCTCACCGACGTAAACGTAGCCTTCGAAGCCGTACCGCGATTATCAGCGAACACGTCACTGGAGGAACTAGACCTGGCCCTGTGCCTTCCTTCGTCGCCGCAGATCATACAAAGGGCTCTCGAGGCCTTGCTGTCCGACATCACCAGCCCGCATCTGCGGCGAATTTCGCTTTCCATCTGGCTCAACCAATCTAGAATCCTCCAGGATGCAAATGAGGTCCCTGCCTCCCCAGCAGACACGACGAAGTCTATTCCCACATTCCACGCCGTGCTTTCGCGCGGCATCTATGACCGGCTTCCAAAAAATGGTGTTGATGTCTACTTCTCTATGTCAAAAGTAGAGCCAGAGGCTAACCACATAATGTCTGGGATCAAAATCCACATATTCGCTCTTTTTGCACCGTGGTTGGCCCGTAACAACGTTCTGAAACTCAAGTTCGATCCCGATCCCGATCGAACATTACCATTAACACTTCCTTGCTTTTACTCTGAGGTGAGGCACATTGCTTCTTCATCCATAAGCCCGGCTGCGACTTGCTCAGCCCGCTGATCAGCTCAACCCAGATCGCATCGCCGGATCAGGTCAGAGTGAGGACGGTCGCAGGAAACGAAGACGTAAGTCGGGGGGCGTAGATGCAGAATGTGAGGAGGCAGAGAAAACGGCAGACGATGGACGAGCGAGTGCAGAATTCCTCGCGCAATATGTATGCCGTCGTTTCAATATCTATTCCGAAATGCTACGCTAGAAACACGGGTCTCGGAAAGATAAGCACGAGCTGAGCACTCACGTCGTGTCTTGGTGACGCGTTGAGTAGTGTACCACATCAGTCTCCTCATCGGCCCTACACTGACAGCTTCCGGCTCCTTCCACAGTCGTAAGGCTAGACGATAACCGACCGCAGGGCACGCGCCGCGAGACCGTTCCAATGTATCGCTATCCGTCTCCAAAGGGAACCATCCTAGCGTGGCGATGGGCAGCCTCCCTCTGGCTCTGTTCTACGTTCAATACACACGTTCGCTCTGCGATGGGTTCGCCCCCTTACCTGCGAGCGGTGGCGGTAGACGGCTCTCGAAGTTTAAAACGCTTCGGCCATGGGTGAATAGCAGGAGGACCACTGTGGTTCGTACTCGCGCGAGTCACACGGTAACAACGTACTAACTTTGCGCTGAAGTTCTAGTTAGCATGCGTGACTACCTGTCCGATCTTGCCACCACCCGGCTGCCTCCGTACATGCCCAACTGTGTGTACGCTCTTGGCTCCGATGTCCCCGCCGTCTCGCGCAGTGGTGATCTTGTTCACTGGGGCGATGTTGGATCGCACGTGTATGTACAGCTCGCCTGGGTCGAACGAACGCGACGGACGACTCACGCCGCGGCTTGACAATATCTTCTCCACTATCGCGGGTCCGTATTCTTGTCGACTGCGAAGAAACTCTGCGCCTGGCGTGCATGTGCGGAAGCAACGAAGAGCACTGGGTCGGCTGGTAGAATGAATCGTCGCATCGTAGCCGAAGGGCCACGCCGGAGCTTAGGGCTCGACAACGAGCAAATAGCTCGTTGCCAGCACAAGCCTGCGTCGTCGGAAGTGTCGAGCAGTGAATATTTCGAGCTGCCAGAGCTGCGTGGATTACTAGTACGTCGCCACAAGATATCCAAGGCCCTATCTATCCACGAAGAGTCCGTCGAGTTGCGCAGGCTTCGCATGCGTCCAGAGAGGAGAGATGTCTCTCTGAACGAGGAACAACGCCGATCGAACAGATCGCGCGTGATGAGATGATGGAGACGCGTGCCACCACGAGTGGTTGGCTGCGTATCCCACTGCTGGAGAGACGGCAACCGGAGGCGTCAGCGATTGAACGCGGGGGGGGTGGATGAACCTCTTCATACAAGCTAGGGTGTAGCCAGCCGTGGCCTGAGATTGTTCATGAGAGAAAAGAACCTGAGAGACGAGCGTGAAAAAGAAACAGTGTTCATTCAGGGTGCCTACGATACGTGCGAGGATGCATATTGGCTTACGTATGATGCATGAGTCACCACGTCGCCGTGTGTTCTAGGCATCTTCCGCTGGATTTTGCCAGGAGACATGTGTACTAACGACGTATAGGCTCGAGCAGAGTGCACGCGCGGATACCACGGCGTTGCTGCAGCGCGATGATACACAGCTGCACGCGCAGAGCGAGGATGACGAGGACCTGTCTTCCGTCTCGCTCGTCTCGCCACAGGTAATGACATTCCGCAACGCCATACCGCATCGACGGCTCCGAGTCGTCTGAAGAGCGCGTTCATCGCTTTTTGAGCACCGCTGTGGGAAGTACTCATTGAATCGCATATGATGCACCAGTTAACTCACATCCCCCTTCGTCCCCAGGCCTGACTCTAGAGACGGGCACTCGTCCCCGCGAGAACATAAAAGTCCTCACTTCAATCCACCACTCCACACAGCAATCCGACTACGCATATATTTGGGTAGAAACGGGACACGGTGAGTGCTAGTCCGTACACGAATCACGTAGAGTCGCCGGGAATTCTGAGTGGAGGCTAGGAACCCGAGACAGATCGTGCGTACAACACGACCCAGTCTGCGTGAAGACGGGAGATCTGTGTCACGATCGCTGTGGATGAGCACGCCAGCAATGTGAAGCTGATTGGATGAACCTTACAGTTGGACACAGCCACCGTTCATTTCTCCTGCGCGTTCGCGGGTATATGGGGTTTCGCAGCGAAGAAGTGGGGAAATACGGGCGAGAGGTGAGCGTGAACGAACCCGACATAGCATCGTACCTACATGCGGTAAACGGCTGTTGCATGATCGCCGTCCAGTAGGGCACTGATCTGCGTCGAGCTCTGAAGCGGGTCCACGACAGGTGAGTCCTGACCCAGCAGAACTTCTGACGCGCTAGAATTCAGATGGGATACGGCAGGATTTGATTGCAATGAATGAACATACAGTATTCGGTAGAAGATAGGCGGGTCGGCGATAAGCACGGTTGATCTCGAGCTGTGCGTGTCGGACCACAGAACTGTATCTAGGTTGAAGCATCGAGGCGGAAAGGCGGTAGTTCTTCAACATCGGGTAAGCTACTAGACACCGTGGAAAGCTAACAGGACATACCTCGCATGCAGCCACGACCAGCTGTATGTATGGATTGACGGTAAGCCAAGGTTCGAGAGCACGAACGAGTCCGTCCATCCGTCCCGCTCATCCGTCCCGCTCGCCCACGCGCAAAGTGCTACTGTACCGTGTCGGTATGTGGCACTTAGTTGGAAGTTTGACCCGACCTGCAGGAGACGACTCGGGGCTCTGACTAGCAACGAAGATTCTGATGCAGCGAGTAACTTACCAAGGAGCGAAAAAAACTTTGTTATAGAGTGTCGGCTGGTGTACGAGCACACAGAAGAGAGGTGGAAGGGTCGCCGCAACAACCCGGGAGGAACGAGTGAGGCAATCGGGATAATCCGTGGTCTCCGAGGGACTGAATCCGAGATCAGCTTCGTAGACACAGAAGAAAAATTTGACCACACAGATACAGAGGACCGCAGGCTATGCGTCACGATGCACAGAGCTGCGGCTCCCGCAGTCGTCCTGAATATGACCCAGTGTCCAAGACCTCGTTGCAGGAGCATCGCGGTGGCCAAACGTGCGAGCTGAACGTACGCACGTTCGTCATGAGCCAGGAAGGTAACCCGCCAATAGCCCCGAAGAATACTAGGACAACAGACACTCGTGTTACGCACCTCGCATACAGCCATAGACACGTCCGCCGACTCGACACAAACTGGGTCTCGCATCGTCGGCACGCGTTCAAGGAGTCAGTGGCATCACTACGCGCAGTCCACTGAAACAGTAAATAAATGAGAGACTGTGTAACGTACGAGCAAAAACTTCATGACTGGGCACACTACTCACTAGGCAAGATATCCCGCGACCCACTCCGTCGCGGCGTCGTAGTCTCATAGGTCGGTTTTGGCGAGAGTTAAGGGAGCTCACGGTGTATTGTCTCCTCGTAGATATGAGGCACAGCATGTATGAAGCACAAGGCATTCGTCGAGTTGGAAGGAGGTGCGAATGCAAACAATCACCGGGGACGTCGCTACAAGATATACCTAGTATACACACCTCGTAGGTAGCCGTAGCCTTCGCGATACCCACCTTCAAACCCACCTCGCGATACTTCTTCGCGTATTTGAGGCGAGTATCGATGAGAATTGCTTGGAGGTTGTCAATAGACCTACCCAACACCGAGGACATTGGGCAGCTGAACGGACGCGCTTGCGGGGTGCGGTCCTGGACGTGCTATCTCTTCTGCGCCTACGCGGTAGCCTGGATTCATAACTCGTCCGACACGCATGAGCTGTCCACTGATGAGGGCAACTGACACGATCAGGAACTGCGTGGTAGTAGGGAGAGGCACGTACATACCCGACGGCCGACTCCGTCCGCCCATCCTCTTCGATCCCAGCTGTGCGATGATGACATCCTGTGGGAGTAGCCCCAGGCAGAGCGTAGTTGACTCTGAACGAATGTTCTGAGCGACGGGTGTGCTAGTGTGAGTGTGAGTTGATGCACGTCGCGTCTTATGGGCACTCGCGTCCAGGTCGCTCTCCGGCGCTTCCGTTCAAGTTCTCTTGTTCACCGCCATATCGGCCACCGCACACTGCGCTGTTCAGTCGCCGTTTGGCATCGTGCGCCTCTACGTAGCTCGCCGCGCTGGAATCGCCAGCAATGCATTCGATCTCCCCTCTCGTCCGACCTTGGATCCTGCCCTTCATCGGGAATCGACATACACTGCCCTCGGTAGTGCTTTGGCAATACCCAGAACACTGACTACGACATACCGATAGTGGCGTTTGCGAGACAAGCACCACACGCTCAACGTTGTCCACCTGGCGCGTGGTCGCCAAGCTGGAGGGCACTACGCGTTATGCACATCACGTAGTTGTTGTCCATCTCTCCCCACCCTGCTGCCCTATACGCGCTTCCCGCCAGTACTTAGCCAGTTGTGCTGGCAGCTGTCTTCACAGCATCATGGGGGCTCGCCGGGCCTGTCGGGCGGTTGAAGCCGCACAATTGTATCAAATACGCGGGTGAGCCTTCGTACTCGTTCGACTCAGTCATGAAGGGTCAGCGGAGTATTTTTGTGGAGCAACAGAGCGAGTTGTGCAGCGTACTTACCTCGCTCGAATGATGAGACTCAAAATCTAGTCAATGATATTCGAATTTGCTTTCTTTTTTGGCCATCACGCGAACCGTGGCTGATCTGTTGCACAGGCACCCGCCGCTCAGCTCGCGCATATATGCACGCGATCTTGGCCATGCAATGTCCTAATACACGCCATTGAATGTGCGCTTTGAATTTTCGCCAGGTGGACAGACCGACGCTGACGATGACGGAGGAGTGGTCCGGCGACGAGCGAGTTCAGGCATCCACTGCTCCACTGCACTCTAGTGTTACTTACGACGCCCGTCGTTTGCGGTGGCGTCACCGCGTCTTCACAGGCCTAAGAGTCTGACCTCCGTTCCGTCGCCCCATCCGGGCTCGGTGCAACAGCCGTCCTGCCATCCAACGTTTTTTCCGACCGCGTACCGTGGCGCCAGCTAATCGCCAGGGGACTGCAAAATCGACGTACAAATACAAACATGCATTCTCCAGGTCGTACCGCAATGTCAGCATTCATCGCCACAGAACGGACGAATTGGTGCGTCCAAAGACCTTTGTCATCGCACTGCCACCTGCACCGTTTTCTCAACTAGATGCATGGCTCGATCACGGTCTCCTCTCCTCGTACGGCCGCGATTCTGATCACTCGAGCGACGAACGAACATGACGGGGTGCGCCGTGACACATGACGGCCCGCGGATAGACCCGCCACTCGCAGGCTCAAATCCAGCAACGTGGTGGTCAAAGGGATGTGTTAACTCTGGCGTAGCCGGAGACGTTCTCTTTCATCGGCGAGCGAGTGGCGGAGGTCAGCGCGGGCTTGGTTTCGGAACGGACGAGGCTCGTGGACGACGCGCAGGGGTCCAGTCCAGAGGGGAGAGGAGTTAGGGTGGACCGATCAGCGACGTGAGTGCTACGCATGCTCTCAATTACTGAATCACTCCTTCCTCAGTACTCTTCATGTGTAACTCTTTGCGGGCGGATTCCACGCACGTATGCCCTCATGTCAATCTCATGATGCGACGTTCGGTCACTGATCGCGTTGGGTCGTCCGTATCCGAGTGCGCGATCATTCGAGGTTACTTAGTTAAAGTGGGTTATATCCTGTCAGCGAATGTAGATGCTGAGGTGCGTGATGGTCAGGTTATCACGAAATACCATTAATCCGGATTCGTACCCATCTGTGTTGGCGCGTTCTGCAGTTGGCTTGGAGGCCGCGGCAAGGCGTCCCAGCGTGCTGACTACGAGTCCATACTCACACATGCATTGCCACGAAATAGTCGTCCTGTCCGCACACATGGTGTAGAAACCAGGATGTATGCGGTCCACTAGTAATAAATATTAGTCGCTGCCTCAAGCGCAAGCGATCATACTTCCGAATAGCATATTGACCAGTGCCGACCCGCAAGAGACCTGCACGTGTGTGCGTTATGGGGTACTGCGTGTACATCATGGTATGCAACGGAGACTAGTCGTACGAGTGCTATCAGAACGAATCAATCCCAGGACATATGCGAGGGTATTGCCTGCTAAGCTGTGAATGCGACGACTCGGACAGAGGACTCAGACTGGGAATTTAAACAAATGGGTACGGTACATATAGCTGTTTCTTCAAATGACGTATGTACATAGTGCGAGATGGAATCAACAAACTGGCACAAAGGGCGAGAGATGGTCGCAGGTATGGTCGAAGGACCAACAGTGGAGAACAAGAAGAACATAGAGCATGGCCGGCCAAGTGAATCGGCCGGGTTTTATAGCATAGACTCCGGTGTCGAGCTCCGGCAGTATCGCGGCTATGTGCGAGCACCGAACATGAAGCAGCTATCGTATGCACCGTCAATATTCAATATTAGGCGTGCTCGACTTCAAGCCGCGGCGGGATCATAGCACGCTGGTGCAGATAAACAATGCGCAATGAGAAAACAATCGTCCTCGTAACAGTGGCAAGACTCACCTAGAGATGTCGCCAGGTATTTTATAATTAGCTTGCATCGAACTGCGCCAGGTGGACAACGAAATCGGAGGGGTTGCCCGGTTCATTCTCTGGAATCTTGCTCTGATGCGGTGGGTTCAGAACGACTGATCCATCCGGGAGCAAAATCTGCATGACTCCGCGGGATAGCCATGGAATAAAGAGGGATCACGAAGGATCTGATGGCCGCGGAGATGGATAGTTCAAGGGGTGTTGCTTCGGAAGGATCTGGAGTGAAGTGGCCACGGGAGCGGAACCGTAATGCAGCGCCCAGGGCACGCAGGTTAGCAAACTTGTCGCAGGAGATTGCAGTGTGGAAGGGAGTGATGGTCTCCGAGCCAGTCGTGTCCGTATTCGTGGCGAGGTCCACAAGGTCAAGATCCTGTAGTCGGATGCGTATCTCGATACTCTTCAGACGCGGGCTCCTAACTTGACTAAAGAGAGAGAGGAGAATCCTATAGATCCTTGATACACTCCGCGAGCCTAAAGCGAAGGGCATGTCTAGCGTGAGAGTTTCGAGCCCAGTACTGTATGAAAGGAGAGGCGGAGGGGCCAACAAACACTGCTTATATGTTAGCATGTATCGTATAGACAGCACCGTGATGGGTACGTGGCACTCACTTGTAATGAGACAGAGGATGTTGGATTTCCGCTTTGATACATAAACTTGCGCAGAATCGCCCCAGATTGTTGTAACACCTTCGTGATAGTAGCTTGCAACGTGGGAGATGGTGAATCCACGAGCTCAATCTCAAGCTCCTGCAGCTTGGGACACTGGTTCGCAAACTCTTTGAAGAAGACCATCGCAAAGGCCGAAGACACACGCGCTAGACCGATACCGGTGAGTGCCGTGATGTCTTTCGCCGGTGTTCTCAATACGGCTCCATCAGGCGATAGACTCGGAAGTTCCCAGTCCGGCTCTCCATACAGCTGTATGTGTCGAGGGGCGGGGAAGGCGTAGAGGAACCGCACGAGGTGAGGAAACGAGAAGAACTGGGTCGTGTCCAGCCATAGCTCCTCCGTGTTTTGGTACAAGACCAGGGCATTAAGTACGCTGTGATGAAGGCACTCGATGCTGGCAGTCCCAGAGGGATAGTCGACGTTGACAGATCCGTAAAGCCGCAATACACGGAGCTTGGTTGTAGCGGGCAGGGAATCTTGTTCCGTAATCTGCAAGGCTGGTGGCGCAGATTGGATCGTGATCGAGCTGAGAACCAGTGCGTCAAGACTAGGCAGAGAACGGGCAATAGTCCGGACGGCATCGACATGGCGAAAGCAACATTGGCGGAGCGATATAGTCGTGAATGTTGCAAAGTAGGTCAGGTAGGTGAAAAATGTCGTGTGAGGTCTCTTTGTGACCCAGTCTAGATCCGTGAAGTCGATCCACTTGATCTTCGAGAGAAGGCATCCAGGCACACGCAAAGAAAACGTGTGTGCGTACGGCTCCTCGATGTTCTCGTGAACATAGAGTACTCGCAGTATTCGGCCGTATCGTCCATTGATCTTGACCATTCAAAGCACCGCAGCCCTGAGCGACTTTGTGCGCATTCTCATGTCCATCTCCCCCGAGAGATGGCGCTTTGCGGCGTAGTACCAAGCACGGCAGATGAGAGAACATCTGGCGAGCTGTACGGGCTCGTCCCATAGAAAGTCGGCGATGAGTTCGATGAGTTCGTGTGGCAGAGCAGGAGATGTGTTACTATGTTGCCTTGATCAACGGCTAGGCAAACGACAATGTAGAACAGCCCGTACCTCGCATAGATAGCGGACCTGAATTGAATATCAATATGCTCTTTGAATTCATCGGACATTGTTTGCGCTCGTCGATGGATATCTGCTAGTCTCAAGTCAAATCACAAAGTGAAGACGTATCATGGATCAAGCGCACCTTGTGACTACGGCGCGATTAGATGGAGACGGTCGAACGATTCGCAGCGAGTTAGCTATGGGTCCCTACGGACAGTCCTGCGAACACAGATATACGTCAATCTACAACTTCAATGCTTCAGCAAGGCCGCTTCTCACGTACCCTTGTAGGTCGACCACAATACCAATAGTGGACCCGACAACCGGCGCGAGAAAGGGCGAAAGCCAGCAGTGTCGCAGTAGGAAATATCGACGGCAGAGCGCAACAGCAGCGGGAGGGGGGTCCATTTCAGATGGAAGATAAGGACTCGGACGACCCAAGGAGAACGGCATCTCCGCGCAGTGCTTCCGCGTCAATGTGGTGTCCTCGCACGCATACACCGTGTACTGGGCGCTACCACACGAGCTATGCCGCGTACTGCCACACTCCATGTTTTGGGCTACCGAGTGGCAACGCTAGAGATCTGTGTTGGGAAGGTACGTAGCTCGATGATCACTATAGGAGCAGCAGATATTAGATAGGTCGGAGCCAGAACGACGAGACTGGAATCGGCACTTGACAAATCTTGAGTCTGTCAGGCGCCATGATGTCAGCAACACATTGAAATAAGAGTCTTAGGAGTCGTCAGCCTCTGAGATGGTACATCGAGTATGAACGTTACTGCGAGAAGTGGCTGGCTGCTCACGGCGAGATCGGGCTCAAGACGATGGTGATGATGCAGCGCATCTAGGCTCGCGCGCGAGTTGAATTCGTTGAGTAGACGTGCAGTATGGGCCGAGGCAGCCGCATTCCAGCTATTGAAGATTGCGACGCGTGAAGGAAACGGAGAATAGAGGTCTCAAATCTCAAACGTCAGCGCACTCACGCCACAGCAACTCCTACTAAGCAGTCGGCAGATGCAAAATAAAGAGCAGCACAGGACTCAGCAATAGCTCTGCACGATGCGAGTAGACAGCCGGACGTACATCAAGCCAGATCAAGCTGCTCTCCTCGAAGACCTATCCCGGTCATCCCCCAAACGTGCACAGGCTGGCCCCTCGAAAAAGTTTTCGGACCCGACAGGCTGGCAGTCTTCGACAGCTTCCACGACGTACCCTGAACTCATTAGTTGGGCGGTCTACATGTAAAGGAACGCCAACGAGCGAAGCGTTCAGTTGAACCCATGCTGACGCCAAGAATCAGATCATGTCGCATGGCGATAGCATTGACAGGAAGAGTAGTATCGTAGGTGAGGCTATGAAGCATCATGAGCGCTCACAGAGATCTCTCGTCCATTTGGCCGTACGGAGCGCAGCATTGGGTCTCGAGTCAACGGCTTGCGCATATCTGTCAACGTCAAATGAGCCCAGCGCCATACACGCACCAGCAAGGCCGAACACGCACCAAAGGCATCCTCCTCGTCCCTCGAGTTCCGCCCCAGCCCCAGACTCTCATAGTACTCCCGCACCCTCCGGTACACGCTGTACCCCAGCCCCTCGTACATGCCTATCGCGACGTCGTTCGTGCACCGGACGTAGAGATCCACGAAGAACCCGCGGTAGTTCTTGTCCGAGACGCGCTCGAGGTAGTCGATCATCTTGCGGGCGAGCGAGAGCCGGCGGTACTCGGGCGCGACGGTGAGGGCAGTGATGTGTCCGTGCCATTCTGTGTCCTGGCCTTCAGCCTTCCCCAGGACTAGCGTAGGGCATTGCATGTCAGGAACTCTATCGGAATGAACGAAGACGAACGTCCTGTAGCCCATCATACGCCCGTTTGGAGACTCTTCCACAGAGCACAAGTCCGGCCAACGCGACAGGTACTGAAGGTAGAAGTTGATGCCGTACTGAAAGAAAACCATTCAGTGGAGTTTCGTTCGGACAGCGAGTCGATTCACGGTCTCCGTCCACAAATCGAGGTTGCTGAAGATGGTCAATCTAGGACCTGCAATGGAGCGCGAACTCTCACATATGGTTGAATTTGAACATATCCGTTGCTTTGAACGGCCTTGCGACGCTCATGTTGAGAAAAGGCGCGGTGGCGTTACGGTTGGATTTGGTTAAGAGTGGTTCTGGTCGAAACAGAGTCGAGGACGAGAACGAGGAGGCGCCCGATGAATCGATCATTGGCAGTCTCCGGAATACAGCGCCCGCTGTCGTTTGAGCCGACACCTCGCTGCGTTCGCATATCGCAAGACTCAGTGCAGGACACACCTAGCATCCCGCTCCTTCAACAACTTCTCTGGAACCGTCGTCACCACATCCGATCCGACTGCTAGACACAGATGTCGTTCATACTCATCCCAATATGGCAACTGATGTCACTGTACGTCGGTTCAATTTCCTTGCCGTTCTATAAATAGACTCCGACAGTTCTTCTGTAGCCTCAGTGGTACGCACCTCTATTTTTTAAGTCCTGATTAACATCATTTCCCATGGGCATACCACATATCCTGCGCAATGAGCGTGTCGGAGCCAACGCGCCTTCCACGTGACCGCGAGGACGTGCAAACTTGCGCGAATTCGAGCGTCCGCGTCGGGTGCCGACACTGCGGCACCGTGTTATTCTCGTCGCATTCCTCGATGGCCACCAGCAGCGGCGCGACGCCCCATGTCAACGATCTCCAAGAAGCCTAACATCGTAGGTGCGTGGCACCGGCACCTTGACAGCAACGACGAAGCTGACGTCAAGCGCCTCAGCGCACTCCACAGATGTGGTCCGCGGGTTATACTAACTTATAGGCGAGGAGGGGTCCTATAGGCCCCAATCCTCTCTCGATCGTTCTTGTCCCTGTTCAAACGTTCACGATCCATAACGACCAGTCTACGCTATACCCCGCACAAACCCCGCAACCCTCGCCATGGCCGACCGACCGAGCTCGCAGGCGTCCACCACACCTACTGCTGTCGACGACCGCGGGCACGGCCATGTACCCGACCACCAAGACTCGCAGAATGTCTCCGAGAAGCAGTCATCCGTTAGGAAGGAGCGACCTACTGTCGCAGTCACGCATCCAAACTCGAATGACACATACGAACCCATCCTCTTTTACGACGAACCACCTCCGCTCAACTATACCATCAAAACCGGCAGCCGAGAGCGTGTTATAATCATCTGGTTCACTCTTCTCTTCGTCGAGTCTGGCATCCTTCCTCTCATCTTGTTCTACTCGCTCTCATGGGGCGCGCATCTAAGCACCACGAAGAACCTTGCGATCATCACGAGCCTCATCGGCACCGTGTCCGGATTCAAGTTCGCGCAGCGGATGTGGTTCCTATGGTTCATCCGTGACCACGTCAGTCGGAGACTGATCGGTGTTGGACGCTGGGGCGTTGACTTCTTCCAGTGCGTAGCGATCACATATTCGCACTACTAACCTGACCTCGACGCGCAGATACATCCTGAGCCTCGCCATGGCAGCGTTCTTCATCCCGCTCATTATCGGTTCTTCGGTGTACGTTCCCCCTTCCCTGCTCGATGCTGTTGTACTGATCTTGCCGTGCAGAAACCCGGGGAGTCCGCGAATTACGGCGATGGCTCTGCCATGCGTCATGCTCGTCCTGACGCTACCGCTCCTCATCACCGGCATCTTCCCCTACCGAATTCGCGTACCGTGGCGTGTTTCTTCCTTCCCGCCGCGTCAGCCCCTCCCTCCCCTCGGCTATTGCTACGTCGAGGACATCGTCGCAGTCGACGGGGGTGGGTGCACGCAGTTCCGCCAGGTGAGTTGCTATGTACGTGCTGTCTGCGCTCACTAACCTCTTTTCAGGCCTGGCGTACCCGCTACGAAGAATCGCAGGTCATTCGACACATGGTCCGCCAGCTCTCCGTTCTCTGGGGAGTCTCGGGCCTGATCGTCGCCGCCGGCGTGCTCGCGGCGTGCTGGACCGCGAGCGTCGACACGGGCTACGGGATCGGCTACGGGAATCCGTGGCTCTGGGCGCTGCCCATGACTGCAGTGACCGTCGTGCGGGTGCACAACGAACTGGCACGCGAGAGGCGCGAATGGGTCGCACGTATGGAAGAGGTGCACCGCGCGCGGAGATTGCGCATCCGTGAGGGGAAGTACGACCCGCCCGCACTGCCGACGACGGTGGACGAGGGTCTGCGGCGGGACCTGGACGCGCGGCGCTCTGTGGACTGGCGAGACGCAGAAGGGGCGGAGCATCGGAGGACGGCGAGCGACGGGAGCTGGTGGGTGCGGAGTCGGAGCGGTCGGAGAGGCGTGCTGAGCTCGCCGACGAGGAGGATGAGTGGAGGGAGGGATGGTGAGGGTGTGGCAGTGCCGGAGCCGACGGTGACGAGGGATCTGCGGAGTGTGAGCCCGGGGATCACGTTGGGAGGGCAGACTAGCCCTGTGTAGGGCCAACCGTGGTTCTCCGCGTGTGGTAGGTGGTTGGTGAGTGCTGTATAGTGTATGTCGACCACTTGGTGTTTATGACGACGGTAAATCTCTGGAAGTAAGTACGATTAATGGACCTGGAATGGATTGGATTAGATACACGGCTACATCACTTTGCGTACTTGGCTTACGAGACGGTCCTCTCGTTCACCGCGGCGCTTCTCGTTGCTCGTAGACTCTGGCAAAGGCTCCGCCGCATCCTACTAATTATGTAGGCCTAGCACGCCCCGTCGCAACATGGGAAGTTTGAGACACGTCTGGAGTAACGAGTGCTTGCGCTCGAGTTGTACGCACCGGGCCGCGTGTCTGCGTCTGTGGGTCAGAGCCGAGTATGATGCAGTCTCTGTCGAGGTCAAGGCGTTCAAATGCATCGCTGCTCTCAAAGCCACGTCAGGAGTTTTAGAGAGTACATGGTAGTGTCTCGCGTGGGTGAGCGCTGTGCTTCGCGCTTTCCGACGTGTACCATGACTTACCTGTCTGCACAGCCGTTGAGCCTCGGCGTCCGAGTCTCTCTGCTCGTTGTTCGGTTTGACTCGGAGGTCGCGGGAGTGGTTCATGTTGAGGAAGGAGGTACGTTCCTCGGGATCAGCAGATTCAGCACGACATCGCCTTGAGCGAGCATAGCCGGTGCCTGGACAGGACTCGGAGCATTCCTCCAACTCTTCGAGCAATCTGTGATGACGAGTTGCATCGCGGAATTGCGGTGCACCTTGGAGAGTGTATTGGTGCGGGCCAGGGCTTTTAACTCGTGCTCGTGCGACTCTCCCGGGCCCTACGAAGTTGGCTGGTACGCAGTCAAGCAGAGCAATTGTCGAAGCGAGCTCCCCGAGACCAAGGAACGGGGCGCAGAACGAGAGGTATGTGAAGACGCGGCAAGGTTGTTGCAAACACCGTCAGCAAAGCAGCGGACGCGTCGGTCGCCGCAGGCCCATCTCCGTCATTGCCGGCGTCGGCTTGGTTGCGTACAAAGCGGTGCCTATCCTCGGCCTGGTATAACCAGGACCGCGCACATATATGCGCGAGCCACTCCCTGCAGGCTTAGACGGGTATGATATGCTGTATGCTGAGGCATCAAATCAGCTACGGTACGCATACGAGTCAGAAACGAGTACGTACTCGAGTATGATTGACCGAACTGAGCAACACAAGCTGCAAAATCACTTTCTGTCGCGTAGAAAGACTCCGCCGACCCTCACAGATGCATGGTCGACTCCTGCCAACACCGCCATGAAGACTGACCTGCCTGTTTGATGCATCCACACAGCTTCAGCCGTGCGACGAGCCCGGCAAGCCTCGCATAGTAACGGTGGTAGAACGGATACAATTACGACTCGGACCGACGAAATACTGGTACGCAACGCATACATATAGTGTGGCAGGGCGAAGAGGGATGGACGACATCGTGACACCGAAGACGCACCGCGTAATGCCCTCCAGCGGGACGATCATGCATCGTGTCGACGATATTGAGCATGTTGTATCTACGTAGCACGGCTAGTGTTATGCCGTGGTCATCGTTGTGAGTATTCATCGCGACTGAGGACAACGTGAGGTCGACGATCCTCGATGCTAATTATTGGAACAGGAACAAAGGATTCTTGAAGGGGCTGGCTGAAGTTCGCATCAAGTGGCACAGAGATATCGGCGACGAGTGCAGCAATGCGAGCTGCGCAGAGAACGTGCAGTACGAAAGAGTCGGACGTCGGGAGAGAGGGTGAACGACAAGAGCCTAAGAGAGGCGCCGGCGTGGACGTAGCGCGGACCTGCGCGGACGCACTGGCAAACGAAGTTTGCACGCTCAGGCTCTCAGACTTACTCTCTGGTTGCTAGATCCGCCGCTGGCACTGCTGACGAGTTCCTGGCAGGGTGAGTGGGAGGCAGTGTTGCTGAGGCATTGTAGACTGACGCATGCCAGTGTCCGCCGTCTGTAGGGACTGGAATATCATAGCCGAGCTCAGGCTAAATAAGAAGACACCCATTTGACACAAATCAAGTCGTATCTCTTACTAGGTGTGTCTGGTGTGATGATACTGCGTCTTCCCATTGCATTCTAAACTGGTCCTGACAGGTAGTCCTCAAACGCAAGGAATGTCGGATGAACTTGAAGTCGGACGGAATATCCATTTCAGGCCTGCTGTGTATGCGAGGTAGAATCTCCTATTTACTTCGATCGTCGCCGTGTCGTTGAATTCGCAAACCTGGATGTAGCGACGGAACTCCAACTCTACCACAAGAAACCATCGAAGCCATCGCTGAATCCCTACGGGACGAACCTGTGCAGCTCGCCAGATGCTGCCTCGTCTATTGTGCTTGGTACTATGCTGCAAAGCGCCACATCGCCCCGTTTCTGGGAGTTCATACCACGAGGGCCCTGGGAGACATTGTGCGCATTCTCATGTCCAAGCGTAATTGTCGATATGGACGCCACGTTCAAGACCTCAGGATATTGGAGAATCCCGAGGAGCCATATGCGCAAACACTTCCTTTGCGTCTTCCTGGATGTCTTCTCTCGGCGACGATACGGCTGACATTCGTCCGGCTAGACTGGAGGACAAGGCCGCCACACACGAGCTTCTACACCTACCTAACGTCCTACACATCCGTTACTCATTTGTATCTCTCCCGATGTCAATTCCGTCACGCTGGGGTGCTCCGAACTCTCGCTGTCGCCCTGCCTAGTCTTGAACAGCTTTCTCTCTCGTCAGTCACGGTCCAGTCAGCACCGCCGACCTTGCATAACACGGGGCAAAACCTCCTGTCACGCTCTGCAAAGCAGACGCTCCGTATGATACAGTTGCAAGGATCGGTCAAAAGCGACTACCCCTCAGGTGTCGAGTATCTTCACCGAAGTGTACTTGACGTGCTGATCCTCAACGCAAACGTGGAGACGCTTTTGCTGGACACACCCCAATTCCTCTCGTTCCGGGAACTCTTGCAGTTCATCTATGCCTTCCCCGCCCTTCAACACATACATTGTTTTTACCAGCCAAGCTGGGAGCTCTCGAATCCATCGTTTGGCGGAGCCGGGTCGAAGACCTTGGCGAGATACGTGAAAGAACTCGCCGCTGTCTCTCTATCGCTTGTGTCTTCGGCCTTTGTTACGGAATTCTTCAAACTGTTTGCGAACCGGTGTCACAAACTGCAGGTGCTTACAATCACTCTCTGCCCTCCCGTACTTTGCAAACGGCCATCAGCGAGGTGCTGCGACGATCTGGGGCAATGCTCCGAGAGTTCAGATGTGAGTACGAAAGTCAAAGGTCTTCCATACCACTGCAAGTAAGTACGCTATATGGCCCTGTATTGGCTATATACTAACACGCCGGCACAGTTTACCTTGGACAATGTCCCTTCGCTCTCATACAACACTGGGTTAGAACATCTCAGCGTGACCTTCGTTGCTGGCTCGTTACTGAGCACGTCGTCGGTTTACAATACACTCCTAACGTTGTTCTCCCAAATCAGGGCCCCGTGTCTGAAGTACCTATACATCCACGTCTACTTGCAAGACCCTGACGCCGGCGCCATTGCCGACCTCACCCAAGACATGGGTATGGCTGACTCAATCTCTGCGGCCGTTTTCCATGCTGCAATCTCTCGCGAGACCTTCGGCAACCTCCGCCCTCGAACCGTGACACTGTCGTTCAAACACCATGCCCGCTACTCGCCGGCGGAGACCCAGCATTTCCACGCAACACCGCTTGACTTATCCATGTCCGAGGCCATCAAATGCTGGGCGGTTCCCCTCTTCATTCCATGGCTATCGCGCGGAGCTATGGTGCTTGGGCTTCCGGATGGATCGTTCGTCGTGGATCCACCGCACCATAGCGAGGTCCCCGAAGATGATTTAGACAACCCCTCCGGTCCTGATGTTTCCTTTCTTGGGAAAGCAAATAGGTGACTGTCGACCAAAGGTGATGCGAGCCTGTTCTAAGTAGTCAATGGCATGCTCATTGTATTTACGTCAGCCGCGCCAGAATTCCTCGACAGCGTAGAATCGAACACGGACACATCTCGGCGACAGAGGTATATAAAAGCCTCACCCGGCGTAGTCGCGTCATTGTCGTAGCTCGACCATGAATATCTGATGGTGGGCCCTGTACACGCTTATCGTTAGCACTTATCGGTTGGTCTTGCTTGCGTTTGCGATTTCTTTGGCTTTCCATAGGTAATTCGCGTTCGCGTCAATGTCCGTTCTTTGCTAGACCGTACGCGTGATGACCCCTTACGTCCCCCAATTCATTGGCTTCGCTCTACTGTAGGTCATTTGACAAACGGGTGTATGTACAGTATGTGATCATTTCGAGTTCAGTTCGTCTGTCGTTCCATTCAGTGAATCTCTTGCTGCTCGTCACAACATACCCCGATTGTCCCCAGCTTCATCTGTACTTTGATTACCCGTACCAAGCACGCACTGTCCTATATCATAAAACTACACGCAACTGCACATGTCCTCGGGCAAATCCAACGGAACATGCCCCGAGGCACAGTTACGTGAGCACTACTCCCTCGTACTCGTTATTGGCTTCCTGCCACGGCTTCGGTTCGCGTATTCAAAACTGGCCTTCGCTATCCTGCCGCGACGTATGGCCTCGTAGTCACCGACGCTGGGGCGCGTTCCCGCTGCCTTCAAGCTGAATGCAGAACGCGCTAACACGGAGGGCTGCGAAACAAGGACAATGCCATTTCGTGCTGATCTGACCATCACACGCATTAGCATCACATTCGCTGACAGGATACAACCCACCTCCCCGCGGGAAGCCCTGACCTCAAACGATCGCAGGTTCGGATACGGAGAACCCGAACGTGATCAGTAAACGAACATCGCATCATGAGACTAACATGGGGAGGAGGAGCGTGAAACGCTGCAGCAAAACGTCCCGAGAACAGTACTCAGGAACGAGTAGGTCAGTCACCAGCACTAGAGAGCGCGCGTAGTGCTCACGTCGTCGATCCGTCCGCACGGGCTCCCCTACCCTCTAGAGCCAGTAGGTTTCGAAGCAGCGATACATGTGTCGTCCGCGAGACCGAGTCGATGACCTGGTTATCACTTGTGTGTGCACCATAGATGCTCGCCACGTCCGTTGCGTACCATGGGATCTCTTGCGGTCTCGTATCTTCGGCTGGCCCATCTTGATAGGTCGTCGTCGGTGGCTGAGGTGTCTAAGTTCAAGTCGGGCCGGTGGGTTCTCCAGCGCGATACGTCAACGTGGTGTACGGCGCAGCCAGCATGTCCTGCGAACCGTTCTGGTAGGTACAACATGTCACGGAGACGGCCCGTTGACGAGCACGTTCGACTCTCCTCGGACAACAAGCCCACGTCACAGTTCGACGACGAGCCTGCTGTCAAGACGGAGTGGTGAGGGCCCCGCCAGCGCACAAACCGTCGCCTGTGGTATGTCGTCCACGTATTTAGCATTCACCCGACTAACGAGTTCATCGCGTACTTACCCGCAAATCCGTTTTTCCAGGCGACATCCTTAGAGATGCGCCGGTTTGCGCCGCGTCCAAACAGGTGAGTTCTTCTCAGCCGCAGGGACACAGTCGCTGACGACCTTTCCCCCCATCTGTTCCCTGCTGCCCCAGTTGTCGCTCCGTTGATGCATTGGACAGACGTTGACTTGTAGTAAGCGTGTATCCGCCCACCTCGATATGGCTTCACGGCGGGTACTGACGATCTTTCGTGACCTGTCCCGTCGCTGCGACTGACGGTCTTGTTCCTCAAGCGGTGACACTGCGTGTACGACCGCCATTGTACCCTCGTATGACACCCGCGGCTTGCACCCCATGAAGGGGATGTCCCGAGCTGGCCGCTACGGCCCTCTGTCTACTGATTCGGGAGTTGATTGCCTGGTTTATGCGGCACGTCGCGTCCTATAGTCTCGCTCAAGATCCTCCACGCGGCTTCACGTGCGGGGTTTGTGTCGAACCTATCGCGTCCTATGCCTTCCGGATCTGATTACGTCGGGCGGGTAGTCCCGCGCAGTAGAAGGAAGGTTCCGACGACGATGGTGGGCTGACCGACATCGTGAACGCCCGAACATCTTCTCACGCCGGACAGCTGTGCGCGGGAAGCACAATGCTCAGAGCGACGTGGCGGATACCCGAGTCAACGTGCGACTTGGTTCGAGTGTCCCCAGCTCCGTACGACACCAGCCTGGCACGTAGGCAGACGCGACGGCCTGCCCTCGCACCGAGCCTCCCTACACATTTACCACTCGCGGTCAGCTCTGCGCCGGGACGACGGACGGGTCCTTGTCGTGGCACGCACGAACTGCCAGCCGGACACGCAGACCGCCAGGGATGCTGGGGAGCGACGCGTACGATCGGCAGCGCGAACGCGCACAGCTCCGCGCCGCATACACGTAGATCGTGGGTAGAGTAAGGGCGGGGATGTAGCATGCGGGGTGCAGGGTCCTCGCGTATCGATAAGTATGGTGTGACGAACGAATTGAGTGGCGGGGTGGCCGACGTCGGAGACTCGTGGGTGGTTGGGGGCGTGGGTATAGCTGGAGACAGTCGAAGGGGTGGAGACTTACTTGTAGGACGGCGCAGAGCACGGTTTGGTCCGCGTGGCAGACATGGGTCACGCCCAGATTGCCGGGAGTGTGACCCAGGGTGTGTTGTAGCGAGTCGGAGTCGCGCGCGATGGTAAGGGCGAGACACCAGAACATCCAGGACACTGGCTGACACGGGGTTTGTCGAGGAGGCCTGAGACATGCTGCTATGTGGTGGCCGAGTTTGTGCGCGGGAGGTGCCGTATCGTGAAACTGGGATGCCGGGGCAGCACCGGTAGGTGGGCAGTGCCGAGGCCCGCGGCGCGTTCGCGAGTATGCGTGGGACGCGCGTGGTGTGACGTGGTAGGCAGGGACAGCGGTGCTCAGCCGGGCGTCGTGCTTGTTTGGAGGGTAAACTGATTGTTTGGAGGGTGAACAGCGCCAGGGCAGAGGCCGTCGACTGTGCGCAGGCAGAGCGAGGTGGCGATGGCGGACAGCGTAAGAGGTCAGCGGGAAGCAGAGGCGGGGCATCGGCGGCGCGGCGTACTCACAGCTGGGTCGTAGTGAAGTCGCAGACGCGCCGTGGCGGACTGCACAACGAGGAGGTCGTCACGGTCGCCGGCGAGCAGTATGCGCCCCGAAGCGCCTACAGCAGATTCGGAAAACCTTGTCCGACGCGTCCCCGCGCGTGCGAAAATTCAAATAAATCAAGAAAATGACGAAAATGCGGAAAAGTCTAGGAATCGCGATACACGCACCGTAGCCACTATAGAACACCGTGTATGCCTTGTTACAGGTTCGTGGCGTATGCGGCATGTCTATCGAAGGCAAGTTGAGGGTGATTTGAAGGTTGTGCGATGGTCGACGTGGCGGGCAATGTTGGGCGCTAACGCTCACTCCCGGGGCATTCACTCAGAATCACTGCAGAACACCGCTGTGGGTACTCAATATGACCCGGAATGTATGCGTGATGACTTAGAGACATGGTTCTAGATAGATATAACCTGAGAGGAAGAAATTTGTGCATTTAAAGGGGAACCAGGTCAAAGACTTGCCTCCCCGAAGTGCTCGCATTGCCAGTGCCAACCTGAGATGGCCTACTCAGATTATATCTTCAAGTCTTGTTCTCAAAGCTCTCAATAAGTTGTCGGACAGTTTGTGTTATTTCGCCGGGAGTCCCGAGGCCGCAACTTCGCATTTCCGGCTGGCCATGAAGCTTGAACGCTATGAAGTCTTACAAGACAGGAATTAGTCACTGGCACTGAAGACAGGGCTGAATAAGGTCTCGGCTTCCTCGAATATCGCTCTGATATTCATACTGTCCCCATGTCGATGTCGGGCCCAACTTCAACTTGAAGTTGAAATCGCCAGGCACTGTACTGAGCGCTGAGCGTTGAGGCAGCCCTCCTGATTATCATTGTCCAACAAGCTACTACATCTGTTACATACAATGAGAAATACATTGATACAGCTGTACTCCGCGCGCTGTTCGGGCTATATCGAGCACCCGACGACACCCACAACTGCATTTTGCAGTGGATGCTCCTCGAGGAGTGAGCGTTAGCGCCCAACATTGCCCGCCACGTCGACCATCGCACAACCTTCAAAATCACCCTCAACTTGCCTTCGATAGACATGCCGCATACGCCACGAACCTGTAACAAGGCATACACGGTGTTCTATAGTGGCTACGGTGCGTGTATCGCGATTCCTAGACTTTTCCGCATTTTCGTCATTTTCTTGATTTATTTGAATTTTCGCACGCGCGGGGACGCGTCGGACAAGGTTTCCGAATCTGCTGTATCGAGACGCGACGCGTCCATGCCCGCAGGCGACCGCTGGGTCCAACGAGCCAGCTCCTGCCGTCTCCCGTTCGCTGCACTGAGGAGGTCGAGACATCCAGCTGTCCGATCGCATACCTTGCCCATACTGCCTCGCTCTCCCTTAAATCTAGCGGCCTTGGGAGACGTCGTACACCGCTCTGTTCCACCCATTCATCCTCCCACTGGCCCGGGCACGACGAGGACTCGCGAGTCGTTGGCAGGCGTGTTGGACCTCGACACGCAGAACGTCCATCCTAAGCCTCGCCATGGCAGGATTTGATTTCTTCATCCCGCTCAACATTGTGTATCGTCTTCTTTCACTCTTCTTACGCTGGTATGCTGACGGTCGCGTCTAGGACACCCGCGGGTAACCCGCAATCTACCACAATGCGGCATGCTCTTCCTCAACTTGCTCCTCTCGTTGCCGACCTCTTCTACTAAGACCGCACTCGCGTCCTCTGGTGTGGCTCCTTCTTCCGGCGGAACCAGCTTGCGATGGGTTACTGCTGCGTCATAGCTGAGTCGTCACATGGACTACCGGCTCTTCCCTCCAACATTTATTAGGGCTTATGCGAATGCGTTCCGAATAGTCCTCAGCCATGTATTCAACATCTAGCTCGCCAGCCTCCATCCTCTGCGGGTTTTCGGCCTCATCGTTGGCGCCGGGGTGCTCGCAGCATATGGGACCACGAGCGTCGACACGGGCTACGGACCGGACACGGATTCCCGTGGCTCTGGGTGATCCTCATGACCGCGGTGACTCTATTCCGGGTGAACAACGAGCGAGCGAGCTCCGCGAATGAGTGGCCCTCGTCGAGCATGTCGATCTCGCTGGGGAAAGTACGATTTGCCCGTGCTGCCGGGGCGCGTCAATGACAAAGCCGCCTTTGACGAGGGACCAGACGAGAATGAGCCCGGTGAGTACGCCGACGGTGGAGATCAATCCTGTGTGAAGCGAACCGCGGCCCTGCTCATGTTCCGGACGGTACGTGAATACGTCTCCCACTGGTGCTTACTATCTTATGCACGCTTGATGATTCTGAATGAATTACCTCAGATACCCTAATGCGTTATGCTGCGCACTTGACTTCCGAGACTGTTATCTCTCGCGCTCTCCAGCCGCCATCGCATGCTCCTGCACTCGGACGCCCCGTCGCATTCTGGAGGACACCTGGGGTGGTGACTTGCCGATCGAGTTGTACAGATCAGTGTATATGCGTTTGATTGATCCATTCATTGTCACGGTCAAACCGCTGAGACCACCTCGCTGCTCTGAACAGCACGTTCGGCTCTCTACGGAAAAGGCAGAGCAGAAGACAGTGTATTGCTCCTTGTGCTTGAGTAGGTGCTGTATTTCGTACGTTCCGACCTGTACAACGACTTATCTATCCGTGTAGCACTTGCACCGCCTCACCCCCCACTCAACGAAGTGGCACTCAGGGTCGGCCTAGGTCCCGAGACTACCATGCACCATGACATCGCTGAGAGGCTCCGGCGCCTCTGCTCACTGTTTTGTCCAGAACCATGGCGGTAGGAGTGTTCCCAGTGCCGGCTTCCAGTGGTCTAACCTCGGATTACTCGCTGGTACTTTTCACATGCGTAACTATGTCCTTCGTATGTATTCTCCGTCTCAAAGCCTCTCGCACTCACTATGCAGCTTACCTTCGCGCGCGCCACATCCCAGGCGTACTTTCCGACCTGTTGTACTTATGTTGAGGTCGTCACACCACAGTCCAATACCGCACGTCCTGCTCGTGTTCTTCGCAGCTTCCCTACTGTCTATTCTACCTGCCCGTGTACAATACCAATGTACTATGTTGGTTATGCTGTATTTATATCTATGTTGACACGGCCAACGACCTCAACACTTCGTCCACAGCATGATCAAAGTCACTACCACCACCAGTGACGGTAGTACATGTCGTCATCAGGATCGGGATCAAACGTGAGTTCCATAACTCCGCGGCTCAACCACGGCGCAAAGAGAGCGACCATGCGGGATTTGAACCTAGACCACACGACTCGGACGTGCTTGGCTCCAGAGTATGCTTCCTCCCACTCCAGCGCGAAATCGATATCAACGCTATTCTTTGGAAGCCCGTCATAGATGCCGCGAGACAGTATGGTGTGGACTGTGGTGAGAGAATTTGTCGCTTCTGCGGGGGACTCGGAGGCAGAGACCTCATTTGCGTCCTGGAGACCTTTGAATCGGTCAAGACACGTGCGGATGCGAAGTTGCCGCAGATGCGGGCTGGTGATGTCGGACAGCAAGGCCTCGAGAGTCCATTGTATAAACTGCGGTGACGAAGGACTCAGGTGCAGAGTGATGTATAATTCCTCCAGTGACGTGTTTGCAGAGAATCGTGGTACAGCCTCCAAGTCAGTGAAGCCTACACTTACGTCGGTGAGCTATCATGATTCAGCTACAGTGAGCGCCGTGGAACATCACCTCCATATAAGATTTCTTGCGTCCACAAAATTTTTTGAGTGCAGCTCCTGACAATTGCAGTATGTTGGTAGCATCCGCTACAGAAGGTTCTGTATGCTGTTGGTCCGCGATCCAAATCTCCAATTCACGCAGTTGGTGGTATGTTCGCGGGTTGACCAGTGTTAGCAACTGTAGTGCGCATCTCGAGGACACGTTGCTGAGCTGGAATGTTGACAAGGAGGATCGAAGTGGATGGTCTATGTGCACGCCGAGGGCTATGTCAGCTGGTGCGGGTTCGAGACCTGGGTACGTGTCCCAGTCATAATCCTTTAGGCCTATTGACAAGCTAGACAGGTTGCGAAAGCGTTGTAGGTAGTCGTTGATCTCCGGAAGCGAGGTGAAGTGCCGTAGGTTCAAGCTGAGGTCATTGATAGCAGGGTATGCGGAGCAAAGATCCAGAAGATCCTGCAAGCGAGCATGTTCAGATGCGGCGCAGCTCTGGCTGTCTGGTTCGGCCGCCTTGCCACCGTCCAGAATATGTATCCCACAGAGCTTGTGATGGGTCATCTTGACGGTGGGCGCAGCCAAGTCTATCGTGGATGGGGAAGGGTGCTGGAATGTTACTGCCTCAATGTACACACGTGAGAGACTGGGTAGTGCATTGATCATCCTGCGAAGATCGAGCGCGCTGCGAAAGCGGCAGTGCCGAAGAGACAGGGATCGCATGGAATCTTTGCAATGCGAGAGACGGAGGAAGTGCTGAGGGTGGGGGTTGGTAGTCGCCCAATCCACACGATCGAGCGAGAGGTCTGATATTCGAGATAACAAACCTAGAGGAATGTGCATCACCCAGGAGTGCGCGAACTGTCCATCGAGTTCAAGCGATTCGAGTTGAATCTTGAAAAACGGCAGGTATCTTGGCAGAACTAGGAGCCTTGCGTATCGCATGAATTCCTCCTTCTTTCGGATAAAGTCCTTGGGTAGCGTCGGAGGGAAGAGAGTATATGTAGCGCAATGCCAAGCGCGGCAAACGAGGCAACACCTCGCAAGCGCCCGGGGATCATCCCAAATGAAGTCGACGATGTGCTCGATGAGTTCGTGTGGAAAGCGCGGACAGTTGCCCCTGTACGCACGGGGAGTTAGCATAATTGGCATGTGCCACATAGACTGGCGGTTGCGCCAGAGACAAGAGTACGCACCTCGAGTATGTGGGCGGCTTGTATGCAATGATCTCTCGCATTTCGTCTTCGTTATTCGCGGTATCGCCCGCCTAGCGAACGGCCATGTAAATGAATCATGCGACCTCACATCTTTTTGGGAAGGACTCACCTAGCGCAAGCTCGAGTTCCGTGCAAAGAAATTACCGGCGGCAGACGTAGAGACAATCTACTGACATCACGCCAAGATCAGACGATGGCTTGCCCTGCCAGTGATAGCATGCGACTGTGTCCTCACCTGAGCAAGGTATCACTGTTTGAACCGCGTTGGACGTGAGCGCTACAGAGACACCGCTTGGAGGGAGGAACAGTGGACTATGGAAGTCGCAAATCGGGGCGAAGAAATACCCTGGCTGAGCGTAGATAGTATCAGGATATGGGATACGGACGTGGCTCTCACTCACAAGGTATATAGCGGCCATTATTTATGAATAAGGCCGAATGCAATGCAGTATGCAGGCCACACGGCCTCGAACAGGCCCCGCGTGAGATCTAGAAGTGTATTAGGTTCTGGGAGTCCTACTTTAGTACTCAGATCGCCTCACCATTGAGTCCACACGGACTGCGTGCTCAGGACACGGCGATGTTGGTGTATTGAACCTAATTAGCACGCACATAGCGCATGTACGGCGCACGGTCCATGCAAGGATCTGAGTGAATAGATCGTCCTATCTCCCAACTGACACTGGCACTGTATGCGCTCTGCCCTCTTCCGGCTGCAAGTCCGGGGATATGTAGAGGCACTCACCGGCGCGTACAAACGAGCAGATCCATTTGAACCAAGCTCCTGTCTAATAAATAGTTAGCATAACAACCAAACCCCGAGACAAGTAAATCTGGGTCCGGTAGATCACCGGAATAGCACCGACTCCGACACGAATACGAACATGCAAGGCGAAGGCACTGCCCTGCGGTTCATGGGAAGAGATATCTGGGATGTTTCTTCGCATATATAAGCACCATAATACCGTCTGTACCTGAGCAATGCTCCACGCCATGTATAGTGCACCGCGCGTCGGAAAGGTCGCACAGCCGCACCTTCGGATGTATGGAAGACGCGTTGCAAAGCGAAGAAACATTAAACCTTGCTGTAACAGTTGACTACGACGATACCTACAATTAACGGCTGGCGCCCCAGCCAGAAGATCAGCAGGATGCTGTAAACGGCACCCCGTCCCTGCTTCGAGGAACAGGTATGTGTCAACCGCGTTCATATACAGGACCTGGATGGGAGCCCTTGGGAGCCTCGTTTGTTTCAGTCCTCTCCGGAGGTCGTGTCGCTCAAGTGACGCCTGCTTACCAGCTGCCTCGGTGCGACCGACGATATCAGGCGGCGACTCGCATGATATTGCTACTGCGGGTGTGTCAGCAAGTACGCCAGCATATGGGCGTCGCGCATCTAAGCATCCTGCAGCGCGTTCAAGGCGTGGTTTGCACCGCGTGTCTGGCACATTCTGTGCTTCTTAGGGAACACGCGACTGAGTGCCAATAGCTATAACGCCGACCAGGGTCCATTCATAGAAGGATGTCAAGTGGCTGTATGTACATACTTACGGTCAGTACCTGTAGCATCCCACGTTCACGTCCGCCGTGACTTGGACCTCGGCATGGCCATTCTATTGTTACATTGGCGTATGAGAGCATTTGAAACAGCCGCAGACGGGCCCAAGACGTGCCCGCCTCTTGCGTTGCTTGAGTTCGAAGGGCTGCGCGACCGTGGACCAGAAGCAAAATGCGCGCTTGTCAGACACGATGACTGTTCACTCGCGTCGCGGTCTGCACGTGATGGATGCGCCTTGCGGACGGTCGTCGCTTGGCGTTTGTCTTCGTACAACGACCTTCTTCGCCGTCCTCACTGTTCTTTCCTGCCTGCGCGCCGCAATAGCTTCCTGGGCCCACATATCGGCATCAATAGCAACGCTCGCCGAATCTAGTCTTTGGCTCACGACGAACCACGCATCCAACAACGGTCTCGCTGCATCTTCACTCTTCATCCGGGTCTCTGCTCCCTTGTGTTCATTTTTCATACTGCTGCTTTTGCTCTGCTCGAAAATGAGTGCTCGCGTTCCCTTTATGCCTCAACGGCCTGCGTCAGCTCGCCCCGAAACCTCGGCTCCTTCGCTCTCCAGTACCGTCGCTCACGACTCGTTTCGCCCAAACGGGCTGCTTTCTGGCAGTCACTCAGCCCTACATACTCGTACAACGACGGGTCCGCTCCAAAAGACCCGCATATAGCCACCCAACACAGCGCCGAAGCTGCACTGAAGGCCGCGACAAACAAGCCGCTCAACGTATCCGGCCTCGCGAAGCGCAAACCCGTCCTCAGTCTAACGGGGTCTCCGGACTGGGTACGAACCGCAAGTCCTTTGATAGCTCTGGAGCCGATGCTCGCTCGACCAGGCCTTTCTTGCTCCGAGCCAGGCTCACCGTCTGTCGGGCCCTCGTCCGTCTTCTCCGTTCTTCCTCGGAAGCACCGTCTCAGGCACTGGATCTGGTTCTGAGTTCTTGTCTGTGAACGGATTCCGCCCGCCGATGCTGCCTGTGCCGTCCAAGCTGCAGACCTCGGGCTCTGGGGATAACCTGAACGGTAATAACGCGCATATAGTCACCTCGGATGGTGCTGGCGACGGCAACACCTCTGAAGCGCACTCTACGAACGGCGACAGATACAACGACCTCCGTTCACTGGGCTCGAACAATCCCGAGCGCGCCCATGCTCGCCCGCGCGTCTCCTCTCATCCGTCTCTCGAGAAGATCAATGAGGATGAAGACGAGGACGACCGAGGTCACCCAGGCGGTGCCCATGGCCAACGGGCCTCCGGGTCCTTCCCGGATGATGCCCACGCGGGCTCGGACGACGCTCCTTCCGAGGCGTCTCAGCCTGGCTTGCGTAGGTCGGTCAAACGCATCCATCAGCAAGACTTCGAGGAGGAAGAGTTCGCGTACGGGACTCAGTCGAAGCGGTACAAGCTGGACGGGCAAGGCCTCGCGGTGAGTTTAGCCTGTCTTCGAGGCGCGCTTTGCACCCGTGTATCGAGGTCGTGGCTGCGTAGCACCAGCGGATTCCCTGGTGCCGACGTCATTACCCTGCTGACATCCCGCACAGGACGACCTCGCAGCGCGCTACTCCCGCGGACCGACCCCCGACGTCCGCGGGTACATCGCTCCCGAAGACTACGAGCGCGGCGTCCCTGACCCTCGCGCGCATTCGCAGCAGCCCGACAGGCCTTACTCCCGCATGTCCGAGGCACACGTTCATCCACAGGCTCAGCCCGCACCCTTGGACCCTACGGGACGCGGGGAGGCGTTGTACAAGCTCATGGGACAGGACCTCGGCGAGTTCGTGGAGGGCCATGTGGACGCGTACGAGGAGGCGAAGAAGAGGTGGTCGGAGTGTTCGATGGAGGAGTGGACGGCTGGCGCAGACGGTGAGTTTGCGTAGCGCTTACTTCGAACCTGCGTGAAGGGTGGCTCATGCGAGGCGCATGCAGAGTTGACAACGAAATTCTCCAAGATGTTGGATTTTGTACGTGCTGCCTTTACTCTCCGTGTAAGCATGCTGCTCATGATCGTACCAGGTCAAGGACCACATGACGTGCGTTCCACTCTTTGCCCACACGCAGTCCCGAGTTCACTCGTGAGTGATCGCTGATGCTTGAAGCATAGTGCGAAGCTGTCCCTGTACGCCTCGCTTCATTCCGCCGTCGCCTCTCACAAATCCACTCTCGGCGAGCGAGAGAAGGCTCTGGTGGAAGCACGGGAGAGCCTGGTGCGAGAGGGAGGTGCGGTCGTTGGAGGTGGCGCAGTCGCATCTGCTATGCAGGCGGAGAAACCGAACGGGGAGGACTAGTAGGCTGGACAACACCAGCAGCCGCAGACACTTCCTGCGCACGATCGGTAAGGCGCGTTGACGAGTATTGGGACGATACGGTAAGATAGGGTATGTTCGGTCGAAGATACAAAGATACATGCTGTACACTGGCAAGTTGATCACCTTCCACGCGTCCTCACGATGCCTTCGTGATCAGCTCCTGCACGATCTTTACCGCCCTCTTGAACTTCGCTTTGTCCTCCGCTGTCGCCTGCACCGTGCTCGTCCCAGTCCCGCATCCCGCGGGCCCGCCATTCATCCACATAAGGTCGTCGCTCCCGAACGCGATGCTCGTGTCCAGCCCGTAAATGTCCTCGCTCCCCGGTGGCTGCTCCGTCGGGATCGATTTGAGGATATCGTGCAGCTCGCCGACGAGCGTCGTCGCCCCTGTGTCGGTGGCTGACAACGCCTTGCGCTCCTCATCGCCCAGGGAGGGCGTCCCGTCGGGACGCACGGCGGCGGTGGTATTCCAGCTGGGCTGCGAGGGTGTTCCGGTGATCGTGTAGATCGCGCTCGGGGTGGGAGGAGCGAAGCCTCCGGTGATCCCTATAGGTAATCGTAGATGTGTGAGTCGATGTCTGCTCGCATGATCAAGACAAACTGTGGCTGACCGTGTTGCAGGCGGAGCGAGAACTCGGTCGGGGCCATGGTGGTTTCGTCGGGACACTGAGCGTGCAGGGACTACGAACGGAGGTTGGCTGTGGGTATGGGTGAAGGCGCGATTGGTACGTGCGATCGTTATCCGCAGCTTATAATGCGCGTTGTGAGCCTCCGGATACGTGCCACTCGGCCGGACGCGCTCATGCGCGGTTGTGGCGGAAGCGCCACTGCCCTCCTGATTGGGCCTGGCACGTCATTACTAGGCACGCTCGAGGTAAGAACTCAAACAAATGTGCGGTAGATTTTTGGCTGTAATTACTCTGAAGATACATGGGTACTGACTTCGTCGTAGATGAAGGCCAAATCAGTACGCGGATATTGCCTAAGGGTTCCTTTGAAGGGGTACGAACTCGGAAAGTATCGTAGCCTTACATGTGCATCGTGCGTACTACCTACCAGGTAGGACCGGGGCACTGCAAGTCTGTAAGTACTGATCTGTCAAATATTGCAACAGATAACCCAGAAGCAGCTATCAGAGGGTGGTCACAGCTAGCACTGCTGCAGCGCTGACGGTACAATATCATATAAATTCTCTAGCATCCTGTTTGTTTCTGGCGACGCGTGTCAACTCCTCACGTCTCAAGATCTCACCAGTTATGCGCTCATCACGACTGGTTCTCGGGAGATGTGGTTACAGAGGAATGCTCAATGGGGTCGCACGAACGCTGAGTAATTGTCTCGCCCTCCTCGAACACACAGCCAAACTTTAACGACGTCGCCCCAATATGTACCATCTGCCAGGCTTTCAGCGGCTCGTGTCGGCCCAGTTGTCGAAGAGAGCCAGGTAACGCTTCCAGCGGCCTGCGTCAAAGCTCTCGATGCGCTTCCAGTCTTCGCTGTCCAACATGATGCGCAACCAGATCAGCACCCCAGCGACATACGTGTCGGCATGGGTGACCTTGCCGTCGTCGCCGCCAGGCCCCCCGCCGCTCAGCAACAGCCTTCCATTGCCAGCCGCGTCAAACCACGACGCAACGACGCTGAACGCCTTCTCCGCGACCACCCACTGCTCCGCGCGCTTCTCCGACCGGGCGGGCTGAGCTCCTCCAGCTTGCACCCCAGCGACTTCTCGCGCGTCTCGAAGAAATACTCCGCGCTCCGCGGGCTCAGCGACGTCGCGATGGCGTGCAGCATCAGCGGCATGAGTTCTGGTGCAGCTCCGTGGCGAACGCCTGCACGAAGCCTGCCTGGAGGGCGCGCGAGTCCGCGGGGAGGAGCGCGGGCGTGGCGGGGTAGGTCTCGTCGAGGTAGCGCGCGATCCTGGCGGACTCCGTGACCACCGTGCGCGTGCGCGGGTCGTAGATCGCGGGGAGCGTGTACGGCCACGGCGC
This sequence comes from Fomitopsis serialis, assembly GCF_022376445.1. NCBI lineage: Eukaryota > Fungi > Basidiomycota > Agaricomycetes > Polyporales > Fomitopsidaceae > Fomitopsis > Fomitopsis serialis. The sequence continues at coordinate 45,078 of NW_025955129.1, forward strand.
GACGGACGGCGGGTTCGGCTCGACTCCGAGGGCGGTGAGGACGGACGCGATGTCCGGGTACTCGACGAATTGCGTGCGGTACGGGAGGGCCTTGTAGTTGAGGGCGAATCTGGATTGTGGAGGTCTGAGCGAGTAAAGCAGTTAAATGGGAAGATGCTCACCTCGTCTTCCAGCTGTTGGGCGACCAGGCGGTGCCGGGCACGTCCCGGGGATGTCGTAGAAGATGATATGGTCGGTGTCAGGAAGCGTCATTGCGTTGAGTTGTAACGAGTTGTGCGACGGTAGATCTGACGGTGTATTTCCAGACACTGCTGAAGCACTGGAATGCCGGCAACTGCTGTTGGCGCGAGACCTTAAATGAGTCCATCAAGACCACTGTAGCCGCCCAGTCACTCTGGCTCACTCAGCGCTGTCTGCAAAACACTCTGTCAGCGAATGTTCTTCAACAGACCCCGTAGCACATCATGGACAGATGAGTCACTGTCCGTGCTTCGTGCTCAGAACGATCGTGCTAAGTTACATTGAAAGCAGGATGCCAGTACTACCAGTGAGCTGCGAAATTAGTATCAGCGTGTTGCACAGTTGTTCTGAAGGATATGGACCTTTCTTTTAAGCCCGGGCTCAAGAACCAGAGTGTCAGGCAAGGATACGGGGGCAAAAGGATGGATTTCTGGTGCGCTATGTGCGGTTGTCCGATGCAAAGTCCAACTGGGGCTGGGCGTTTCGCGCGACGCGCTTGCGTCAGGTGATGGCGTTGGATCACCGGCGTTCGACTATCCTGACTGACTGACTGACGCAATACTCGCGATACGCGCTTGGTAACAGCCTCTATATAGACCATTCATGCCAATATTAGCAAGACGGAAGAAAGATGTTTTCGAGCGTGAGGGAACTGGCCAGCGCGGAGAGGGGATAAGCGCCCTCTCGTGTGTACGATGTCTCGACGGCTGAGGAAAGGGTATAGCTCCCTCCTCCCCCGAGATCAGTCAGCGACAGAGGAAATTTGAACGAGGTGAGCTGTCTCCAAGCTGTCATTAAATTCAGGCTCAGAAGTTCTCGCCCGGAACGTCTACTGCCAGTTCGGTACACATCTGTGGTGGACCTTAACAGAACCGCTCTTAGGTCCTCCGAGTCGCACCTTCTACCACCAGTGTTCGCAAACGCAGGTCCAAGACTCTGCTGTCTTTACGTGTCTTCGGTGGCCTTGATCCTGCGCACGAGCAATGCCAGTGTACTGAACAGTCTCACATGTACCGTCAGCACAGAGATCGCGATGCAAGGTCGGAACGCAGTAGTGCCCGCTGTCTTACGTCGTGAAATGAGCCTCCCAGGTGTAGTCAGCAGATCACGCAGTCCTCTTTAAAACTGAGGTTGTACATGGCCTTATCAACCGTCTTCTCGATCTTTTTCCAGTCCGCCCGTCGCTGAATGAACTCATATACGTCCTATGTCATGAATGTCAATCACTAGCAACCAGATCTCGAGTGACGTCCACGTACCTCCGGTTTGTACGCGCCCCCGTAGCGCGTCACATCGCGGACAATCTGGGCCAAGTCTTTGGCATCCTCGACCACGTAGACGTGTCCGAGCATCTTGAGGTACGAAAACTCAGCTGCGATGCTGCTGACCTACACCGGGATCAGTACAGAATACGAGCCTGTCTCTTTACATCATACCTTCAATGACGAAATGAATGTATGATACGCATTCAAGTCAGCGATGACCTGGAATCCACCGTTGAGCGATATGATCTGCCGCTTTAAATGCTTCTGGAGGATGCTGCAATAATGCGGGCCCGGCTTAGAACTCTGCCTCGACCGGGTGGCAGAGCAACGACTCACGCAATCAAGCGAATACCGATCTCCTGGTAAAAGACCTCGAGCACTTCCTTGCTCGTGCTCCCCTTAAGCAGCTGGCAATGCATCTTCAGGCACTGGATCGCCTCGACGCAGCCCTTCGACGGTCCCAGCTCGAGTGGAGAACCCTCATGCGGGTAGTATGCGCGGGGCCCCGTGAGCTTCATGATGATGTGCTCCACCTACGCGAACCGTCGATGAGTCAAACGCCGCAAGAGTCATCCCGGTAGACGATATCATACTTGGTTCATTAGTGCATCAGTGCCAGCGTTGAGCCCGGCAGCGACGCAATCATCGAGCACGTCTTCAAAGCGCTTCTTCTCACGTACCACGGCGTTCAGGAAGTCGGTACGGTCAATGTGGGGTGCCTATACCGCGTGCTCAGCCCCGAGAATGCTCAAAATGTGAACACACGACGAACTCACCAGTTCCTTGTCGAAGTACACCTGAACCATACTCTGGATGGTGTCGCCCACATGCACCAGCTCGAAGAACTGGAGCAGCGGTGCGACGCTCCTCGTCTCTTCGTGCTCCGCCGGCTGGTACGTCCTCATTTGCTGTGTCGCTCTGTTTATACGCATCAGCATCTCACACATTTCTCCATCACACGTCGACGAGGTACACACGTATCAAACCCGGGCTTGACGTGCCGCTCGCCGATCGCTTGCAGCAGGAGAACGAAGATCTCCTCGATCGTGTCCCGTACTCGGTGGCCGTACTGCCCCGGGTATCCCGAGAACGTCTCCGCACGCTTGAGGGACTCGCGATCGGCGTGGATGAGCTCGAGGGCGATGTCGAGCGAGAGCAAAAGATCAAATTTATCGAAGGTCGTCGGCTGCGGCGCGGGTAGCGGAGTGGAAGTGCGCGTAGAAGTCGAGGTTGAGGAGGAGGTCGTCTTCGAGAAGATAGATGGTGTAAGCTGGGAGTGGGCGGTCGTACTCGACGACACGGACCCTGGTGTATATGTCAATACCCAAGCAAGCACTTACAGGCGTACACTCACATCTGTCTGTCTTCTCACTCTCGATCTCCATATCCTTCTCGTTTGCGAACTCATCTTCGTCCTGATCCCCCGCATCCCCGTCCGCATCCTCGTCCACATCCCCGATCTCGAACAACGTGCTTCCATCCTGGCCCTTCTCGAAGTCTTGTGTATACCAGTTCTTCTTGTAGTCCACACTCCCGCCACGAGACTGCCTCCACGAGCCGAGCTTCGAGAACCGCTTCCCAATCCCTCCTACACCACTGCCTCCCCAACACTGTCCGCGTCACCCGCCGCGCTCGCACCCCACTTCTGCGGGTTCAGCATCGAGATGCCCTGGACAGCCGCGGACCCGCCCGCCGCGACGGCCTTGCCGACGGTAGCTGCTGTGCGCGGGACGATCGTCACGGGAAGGAGGAGTACGTCCGTGAAGGACGCGAGCACGTTGCGCTTCACCTGCGCAGGATTCGACGACCCGATGAAGCGCACCTGCGTATGTTCTGCAGATGTCTGCTGCCCGGGGATGGCTGGCCCGGACCGCTGGAGGAACTAAGAGCAGGATAAGAGCCAAGGCAGGGTAATGTATAAGAGAGTGTACCTGCACTTCCCAGGCCCGACACGTTCGCTCGAAGCATGCTTTGACGAATTCAATCTCCTCGTCGAGATACTCGTCCATGTTCGGCTCGAACATACGATACCTGCAGTCGATCATTAGTCCTACGCTGCGGATGGAACGCTACAAATGTGTACTGACGCGACGTCCTCCGCCTGTGCCTTCGTTACCAGTGAGTCGCTCCGCTCGCACGCGACCTCGAAAATGGCGTCCGCCATCCGCCACGCCTCCCTGAACGACGCGGCGCACGCCTTGAGAAACGTCTCATTGCTGAGCTCGCGCGCGCGGGTCAAGAGCGGCGCGACGTACTCGCCTACCTAATACCACTTTGAGACATAGACGTGAGGAATATTACTGTAGACTCACCACATCCCCCGCTAGGCGATCCGCAAACGAGAGCAGCACACCCGTCGCGGGCGGGAACACGCGCACTGCTCGTGCGCCGTGTTCCCTGAGCGCCGCGAGAATCTCGCCCATGAACGCGTCCATCGCGTCAAAATCGAGTTGCCCGTCCTCCGCGAAGTTGTCCAGTGGGCGCCACTTCGCCTGCTCATAGAAGATCTCCCGCTTCTCGATCCACACCGTGCCCAGCTCCCAGCGCACCTCGCTGCTCCCTCTGTCTGTCTCCCCGAAGCCGACGCTCCTCCCCTCGCCACCACTTCGATCCAACACTTCCCAGCTCGCCTCGGCCGCCTCGCGCATCCCGGCTTCGTCTGCTCGTCCATCCGCGACGTCGAACGCAGTAAGGAGGGCGTCTTCAAACCGGTCCGTCGCGGCTCGTAGCGCAGCCGAAAGCGCTGACCACGAACGCAGTGGTTTTACGCGTGGAGAAAGGAATAACGCTAGAAGGCGTAGCGTATGTGCCTGTTGCAGCGGTGTCTGGAACGGCGAAGGCAAGGGTGCGGAGGTTGGAGGAAACAGGGTGGAGAGGACAGCATGTGGGGGTGCGTAGAGCGCGGGGACGAGTGGTTTGAGGAGGGTGTGTACGCGGATGTACTGCGCGCGATAGGTCGGTTTCGGCGGCGGCCCTGGTGACGTTGGTGTCGCGAATGTAGGGAAGGCAGAGCCCGGACGAGGCGTACCAACGGTTGAGAATGCACCTAGAATAGACTGAGGGATATGCCCCCGACAGGAGAATGTACTACTCACCGACGAAGTCACCCATCTCATCCGCAGGCGCATTCAACTCCGCCGAGCCCTCTCCGCCGGACGCGAAGTCGCCAAAGTCGTCGTCGCCGATGTCGACGGTCAGCGTCGGGGGCGCGCCGCCCTTGCTCACCCCGTTGCGCTCTCTCTCCCGCTCCTCCAGCACGCCCAGCACCTCGTGGAGGTGGCCCTTCCCTTTCCTGCCTGTGTCCGTGCTCGCGCGCCCACCTGCACCCGCACGCTTCCCGCAGCCCTGCACGTCGTCCCCCAGCCCGTCGTCCAGCCCGAACAGCCGCCATCTCGCCTCCCACACACGCTCGTCGCGCACGAGCGCGCCCGTCGCCCGGCATGCCTGCGCGTACGCGGGCAGGTCGGGCACGGCGAGGTGTGTGAGCACGACGATGTGCAGGTCGGCGGGAAGCCGGCCGATCCGTTCGAACGGCGCGGGCCCGCGCTGGCGGGCGTGTGCATTGACGAAAGGCGAGCTCGAGGGTGCTGCTGGGCGTGGCGTTAGAGGCGAGAAGCGTGAAAGGCGGTTCTTGGACGAAGCCGATGGTGGCGAGGTGGAAGAGGTGGAAGAGTTGTAAAGTCGGACGGGCTCGAGGGTGGTAAACTTGTCCATGCCGACGACTTGAATAACTGTGCTCGATGGTTGATGTATGGTCAGAGGAGATGAGTGAGGAGAACGGTGCTCATCGTTCGTGACGGTGTTGACGGACCCGCGACCGAACGCGCTTCTCGCAACTGCGCAGTGCGGTTACAAGTCGATTGTGTTCGGTTATGCATGTAGTATTGCCCTTGTCATCGAAACTCACTCGTAAATTCGTGGGTGGATTTAGGAACGAAGGGATCATATTCAGGTCTGTGATGATCGCAAGAAAGAAAACAGACACGGTGCGACGATTTCAGTCAGACTGGCAAGCGGTCATTCTGTCAAGGCGCTCGCGCTCGGTCTGAGCAGTCTCCTCTGTGCAATGGAACTTCGCTCCGTGCCATGGTATTCATACAGCCCTACTCTGACGGTAGGGCACACTGTTGTATCGGAAGGCACTAAAGATGCGCAGCCGCAGAAATCGACATGATTACGGTAGGTCGTCCTAAAGACGCAGAAGTAGTATCATACTGTACAAGATATCAGCTTGAACCGAACCGCTTAAAGCCCGAAAGAGAAACCAGCGAGAGCGAGCCAAACGAGGACAGCGTCGAGAACTTGGGACGACAGGCAGGGCAGGGTAGCGCAATGATTTGGAGCGTTCAGAAAGCCGGAAAGCCGGAAAGCCGAGAGGTCACGGTAAAGCTTGCAGACGGGATCCAAGCGCGAGGAGAATCTTGCGGATTGATGTTGAAGTCGGGAAGAATGTGAATCGAGTGGTCCTCTGGAGTTTAACGAAGCCAAGTTCAGGCGTCGGTCGAGTGCTCAGCGAGAGCCCTGAAAGTCGACCAGGGAGACGATAAATGCGAAGGCATTGTCCGAAACTTCGTGTACGCAGACACATCGGTGCCGACCTTCCGAGTATCCCCAGAAACCGCGAGTGAGAACGAGGCGGAAAAAGGCTCCCCACAGAGGTGGAGGACCCGTGGAGGAGACAGTGCAGAGAAGGTAGCGCCGTTGAGCAGGATGTCCGGTGGAAGACTGGCCGCGTTCGAGACAGAGGGAACAGGAGAGGCCCACGCAAGCTTGTCAAGACCCAAAGGCAATGATTCCACCGCAGCGACCGCCAGCTCGAACGCGGGCTCAGGTTTCGAGTCCTGGAAGAGTTCCGATGCGAAGCTCGTACCGGGCGAGCCGTTGGAGAGCGTCGTGGGCAAAAAGTCCGGGTCTTCAACGATGATTCTAGAGACCTCCGAGTGCGTCGCCTGCTTGTCAGATCCCTGATTCGTTTCCTCGTCCAGTTTCATACCGAGGTCCGCCTTCTCGGTGATTCCAGTTCCGCCAACGATGGGGTCGCACCGCATGAAAGCCGAGTAGTCGTCTGGCCAGGATGCCTGAGAGTAGACGGAGAAGGTGGAGACGGTGTCTTGCAGAGGCTCGGGCGTGCTCCTGCAGCTCGTGCCGATAGTGAGAGCGGGGGTGCCAGGCTCCGAATGCACCTCCAGGTGAGGGTACTGCCAGGCAGGGGAAAGATGGAGTTTATCGCTGTCTTTCTGAGGTGAGGATGCCTCCTAATAGGGAGACGCACTGAGCATCGAAACATATACATCGAGCGAACGAAGAGCACGCACCTCAAGGACAACCACCATGCCCGCCTCGAGGTCCGCCTCGCTGAGCGTTTCAGAGACGCTCGAATCTGCCTTGGGCTCGGCGGTTTCCATAGCTCCTCCGACTTCACTTGTCCTCCGAGTGAACCGCGAAAGACCGCACGACCAGAACCTTCGAACGCGTGGCGCGCCCGCTGAGGTGCTCGCTTCTTGCAGACCTAAAATTTCGGCCTTCCGAGCCGCCGCGCGACGATACCGAGTGATGAACCAGAGAACAAGTAGTAGCACGTTCACGAGGATAATCGCAACGAGAGACCAGAGGAGCGTCGGCGACAGATGTGGATGCCCAGACAAAGGTATCCCAGGCGTAGATGTTAAACCTGTATGACTGGGTGCCGGAGGCATGTTTGTTTGCGTTGAGTCTTGAGGAGACCGCGTATCTTGTGATGATGACGGTGCGTGAAGAGATCTAGGAGAGCAAGGGAGAGCCTATGCAATGACTGTGAAGTAGTGAATGCAAAGTGAGCGACCAGCGTTTGGTCTCTGGAATGACACTGTTCGGTTCGATTCAGTCGTCGCGTCGCGGTCACGTGCTTCGGCGCGTGAGTAGCGTACTACACGGAACTCTTGAGACAATTCAACAATCCCCGACGGGCCTGCGGTGTGAGACAGGGAAAACCACGGTGGATGATGGAGGAGCATGAGTTGAATTTAGAAAAGATGAAGCTGATCGTGAGGCCGTGTAAGACGACTCCCCGGGAGAGCGCGGAGCCTCTCGGAGTTGCGTGAGTACCGCGTTTGCTCACGGGTAAATACCTACTGTATCGTTCCAGTCTTTATCAATGTGGTACACCGATGGGAATTTCGCTTGCGCTGATGTACTTTCTGTGTGCCCGGCTTCTGTGGCGCAACCACGGTACCGGGCCTCCCTGTCAAAGGAACTGAAGAAAGCAATTTCGTCCAGCGGTCAGTACTCACACACGACTCGGAGGAGTTCCCGATCTGCCACCTATATACTCGACATGGTGGGATACCTTCGTCCACGGCCCACCTACCACTTTGGTAAGATGGCTGACGTTCTGCGTGACGACTCCAGCGGTTCCGGCTTGACTGTTGCGATCGCTAGTCATGACATTTTCAAACATCTAGAAATCGACTAAAATAAACCACGAGAGTATGTCTTTAGAAGATGTACCCGGGCTGGGACATCCTTATATGCTATTATATCATACTGTCAGTCCGGCATGCCCTTACACTGCTGGTACATATTGCCAAACCGAGCAACCCACATATTGGGGTGCAAGGGTATGTACAATTATTACGAGCCCTTACATTGATTCCGCCGCTTATAAGGGTCTTGTATGGCCTTATAGGCCGGGTTAGCTTTTGGCGATGACGTGGCTCCAGCTGCCAGTGGACTCGACTTCGAGACGTCTTGTCGTATTGAGAGTCTGCCTAGGGGAGACGTACGGCGAAAGTTCATCAAATCGACGTTGTATGTGAAGATAACACAGCTGATATCCCTACACCAGTATAATATCCTACCAAGTGACCGATGTTGATAGCTCTAGCCCATAAACTGTATACTGCTGTTCCGGACTTTCGCGATAATTTCGTTATAGAAGGACCTACACCTCTTGTGGATCGCCTCCGGGCGGATTGCCTCAGTTGTACAAGCCGTCTCGAAATCGATGATGCGGTATTTGTAGGTGCGGTTGTTCCTGGAAGATGGAAGGCCGGCGATGGCTTTAGGCTGCTCGTACGCGCGAACGATGTTGGAACACTCCCAATCGGTATAGTCAACCTGCAGTTGGCACAGCTCCTTGCTCATGTCGAATAAGTCCTGCCTAAGTCGGAATCAGATTTAACGATTCACTGCACTTCGTGTCCGTCAAGACTCACTCGAGCTCTTTGAGTTGCTGGGGGGTCGAATACAATGGAAGAGGTTCGCCTACATCCTCCAACAGCAGGACGTTCAAGCTCGCCATTTGATTGGGCATCCTGAACATGTTGATCGTTTTCTTATCCCGCGGGAACGTGCACTCCGGGGCCCACGGGATGACGACGTGCTCGAGGAGGTTGACGAAGCACCGGAAGTAGCCATAACAGTGCGGAATGACGACGCCTTGCAAAGAGTGCAGATAGTCGTACATCGCTGCCTCTTCCGCCAGATGCTGGCCTTCTAATTCCGCGGAGACCTTGATCACCATGGGCGGAAAACTGTAGGCCGCCTCAGAGGGTTCATGCGACACCCCATGACAGACCCTGTAGATAGTGTGGCTCTCCCCGTCACGCAAGACTTCGCCAACATGCAGATGAAGATCGAGATGGCTGTCGGGTGAGAGTATGGACGGGGAATCTGGCGGACTAAGATCCTTGGGCTCGGATTCATAGGACACAGCCGCCGTATACCACTGTCGCAGATGTGAAATCTCTCTCGGCATTCTGAGAGCAGCAGCTTTGCCGCTATAGTCCTTCACGAGGCCATGGATAGTGAGCGATTTCGCAGTGAGCGGTTGCTGAGAATTTTTTCAATTGAACGTATGCCGTCACCATTGTTAACTTGGCTCACCAACAGCGGTTTTACGGTCCCTGTGAAAGCGTCCATGATTTTGCTCGTAAATGTCGATGAAGGAGAATGTCGGAAGATTGGAGGTCAAAGTGCTACGCAGAGATTCGAATTAGTAGGTCTGCGAGTGCTTAAGTACTGCTTATAGACGCTTACTGATCGGTTGGAGGACGGGCCCATCATGATTCTTATGCGAAGGCGATACTCCTCTCGGCTCTAAAGAATACACGACATGTGTTATAAACGCGACGGACCCGAGTCCGCTGCCCACGCATAGTCGGTGGTCCAGGAAGCACCGGTGCGAGTGATGTGTACTCATATGAGCGTAAGGCTCGGATCTGCAGTTGTGCGATGCATACATATGCGAGGCCTGAAACGGGGACGTCAAAATCTGCGCCATAAATGAAAGTTTCGTTGAAACTTTCACTGAAACTTTCATAATGAAAGTTTCATATGCCGTTTTGAAAGTTTGTCCGTGTTGATAACTTGTTCTTGCATCAACGAAAGTCTCCTGTTTATCGCCGCAAAAGCGAAACTTTCACGTGTATCGTTAGGAGAATGAAACTTTCATGTTTCTTGTGCGCGACATGAAACTTTCATAACGTAGGCGGCTGTAATGCAGGCGGTATATAACAGGCTGCACCTCGTGCGACGCGACTGCGACCTCTGTCCCTCGGGCCCAGTGACCGTGCAGTCGCGACTCGCGCAAGCGCCGGACGCTGCTCGACTCGAACGGACCCCTCCGAGTCTGCTTTGCTTCTGCTGCTACTATGTAGTTACTGTCATTCCGCTAGCCAACGACGCAACTGCAATACGACCACCAAACCACGCATCAAGATGATCATTTCATCTCCGACGAAGACAGTAAGGATTCGGAAGAGGCGAGGGTATATAAAGTAAGCGCGAGTGTGCACTGACCAAGAGTGCGCCGAGTCAACAGCGGTACCGAAGGCCCGACGCAGAGCACTAGGGCCGGGGCGCGTGGAGCGAAGGTAAGTACAGAAGGCACGAGCGAGCTAACTGACCTTGGGCACAGGACACGGCGACGCGCAGCACAACGTACTCGCCGACCATGAGCGCGCCAGGAGAATGCCACGCGTGCAAACACAGGCAACGGGCAGGCCGCGGGCACGGACACAAGGGCGGGTAGACAAACTGTGGGCGAGCTGGTGGATCGGCAAGCGGGTGTATCGACAAGCGGGCAAGCGTGCGTCGGCGGAGAGCACGGTAAGTTAGGCTAGCGTGTCGTCGTGCAGCACGACACGCATGACAACCGCGAGCGCGCTGGGCGAATGCCCAGCACGCAAGCACAGCCGACAAACGTTCAGCGCGTACACCGGGCGGGCAAGCGGGCACACGAGCAGGCGGACGAGCGGGCAGGCGGACGGGTGGATGAGCGAGCAGACGGCGGGCGGACGGGCGAGCGGACGAACAGACAGGAATGTGAAGGGTCGAGCAGGTGAGTAAGCAAACGGGTGGGTGTGCGAACCGGTGGTCTGACGAGGGCAGGGCGCGGGCGGCGCGGTTGCGTGCGGCACGACACACACGACGACCGCGAGCGCGCTGGGCCAATGCCCAGCACGCAGGCACGGCCGACGAATGCGAGACGGGCAAATCGGCGAGTGAGCGAGTGGACGGGCGAGTTGGTGAGTGGACGGGCAGGGGAGCGGGTGCGCGGGCAGGTGGACGAGCAGGCAGGCGTGCAGAGGGTGCATTGTCACGCAGGACGTCACGCCGACGGCGAGTACGCAGCTGACGAACAGACAGCACGCACACGGATCACCTGAATACGCGGGGACAGGGCTCCGCACCGCATACAACACGCCCGCCACGAACGCGTAGGGCCAATGCCCAGTACACATACAGTCGACGAACGCGCAGGCGGGCGAGCGGGCACAAGTGAGCGAGTGAGCGGGTGTGGAGATGGGCAGAGCCTGCCAACCCTACACCCACGGTTCGCCCTCGACAACGCCGACCCACACCGTCCACGGCCTGCTAGCGGCCCGTGCGACACCGTCTGCCTGTGGACGAGTGTTCCACTAAGTACTCCAGACAGTGGCAGGATCCGGCTCGGTCTCCGCCCGCGCCCGTCACTGTTCGGGGTGTCGTCCATGTCCGCAGCAATACAGCTAGCAGGTGAACTCACCTTGTGTACTGCCATCTGCCGCCACTCCGGCTTCTGCATGCCCGCCAAGCAGTACTGCATGTGCCTCGCGAGTCCACAGACTGAGTGGGGAGTAGCGGGACGAAAGAGGGCAAGGGTTAGTTAGTTCCCTCTTATATACTGTGAACAAGTTGGACGAGAGATCGTATGAAAGGTTGATACATTGAAAGATACGTGAGCAACCGAGCAATGAAAGTTTCAGATGCCAGAAATGAAAGTTTCCGACTGCCTGACACGAAAGTATCAGGGAAAGCGAAAGTTTCAGCGCGAAAGTTTCCGACCGCAAACGGACGAATATGAAAGTTTCGCGCGCGGTATGTTGAAACTTTCATCTCGTCCGCAGATTTTGACATTCCGCCTGAAACAGGCCGCCTGTGCGCAGTAACCCCGCAATATGTAAGCACAATGTACAAGCAGTTGATACATAGCGAATTGGTCACGGTCTGTAGCAGCGAACCAATGAACATATTCTCTGCTATGGTGAACATCTCCGTGTCAGCGTCCCGAATATTCCTCGAGAACTACGTGGAACCGGGACGTACCAGAACTGCTGAGTCAAGGCGGTCGTATGTACGAAGACGACCGCCGCGGCTGAAGCGCGCCACCGTCGCGTTCCTCACGTGCGCACGCACTGCGACAGCGGCCTCCCGCGTACTAGGCTAACTGCTTGCAGTCAACCGTCGTCTTCAAATAGTACAGTCCCGCATTCGCGCTGCTGTAGTCACTGCGCTACTCACTGCCCCTGATATGAGTCACGACGGCGACAAACTGAAGCAGCGCCGCCGCTCCGACTATCCGTACTTCCTGACCTACCGTACGCGCTGGTTCGTACAAACACTGCGTCGCGTACTCGGTCTGACTCTTATCCCTCCGCAGGAGCGACAACGACCAGTACGGGCACATGAACAACTCCGTATACTACCACCTATTCGACTCCATCGTGAACACCTACCTGATCACGCGCTGTGGGCTGTCCCCGACACACTCACAGCAGATCGGGCTCGTCGTCTCGTCCTGGTGCCGATTCTTCGCGCCCGTGTCATTCCCGACCGTGGTTGACCTCGGCCTACGCGTAACGAGCCTCGGGAACAGCTCCGTGGCATACGAAGTGGCCGTGTTTGAGGAGGGAAAGGACGCGGCTAGTGCAGTGGGCGGGTACACGCATGTCTTCGTGGACAGCGAGAGTAGACGAAGCACGCCGATCGGTTCTGGTATGCGCGAAGGGTTTGATAAGCTAGGTGTCAAACGTACAGAATTTGTCAATTCAAAGCTATAACGTTCGATGTCTGGGAAACTGGGACCTATATGACTGGGAGTGTTCCTCCTACTCCGCGCTATGGTCTGAGCGGATCTGTCCCCTAGTACTCTGGACAATCCGTATGACAACATTCAACGCGTCAATGCCCGTGTTCAGGTTCCTTCTTCTCAACTGGAATATACAGGTTCGAGACACTATCTGAACTATCCTAGGGTCTTCTCGCGCCGGAACGCATGCAGCTAGTGCCTGATACCTTCAATGTGGTGAGCCAACACTCCGACCTCTGATAAAACCCTACTGAGGCCCTTGATGTGTCTCCGCTCAGACGAAAGTACATTATAGGATCAACGTGGTTATCAAGTGATTCATTTAGCCACTGCCCACACAGGCGAGACGAGGCTATGCGATGTGGAATACACGCACTGCGCTTCATCGTACCCATGGAACGGGCCGTGCAGTGCTCCTTTGAGGTCCAAGCACAAGTATAAGGCAATGCGACGTAAGCTTGTATGCCGGTGGAACAGGGGTGGCTCAGGACGAGTGCGCCGCAGTGCGCACAGCAGTTGCCGTGAGTTGGAATATACGTCGGCCTTCGAGAGAAGCGAGTATTGACGAGAGCTCCAGCTGATGGTCGAATGCAGACTCGAGCCATGACTGTGGCTCGATGAGGCGTCGAGGACGCGGTGATACTGAAGTGCTCGGAGGATCCACGACGTCGGTGGACGCATGCATCACGCGTAGACGCGCGAGTTGTCATCGCGTCTGACATCCTCTGCGCTCAGGCCTACCGTCTGTCCTCCCGCCCACGACTCATCTTCCTTGCTTTGTTTCTTCCTTGGAAGGGCTCATGCGTGTTGGATCAGCGCATTCTCAGCGCCTTGGACCCAGATGGGCGCACATATAAGACCACGCCTCTAGTCGGCGGCTGTGTCCCGGGCTTCGCGTCTGGGGCGTGCCTTCTCAAGAGTGCTAACGCATGTCTTAGTTGCGTTAGCATCATCGCGCATTCGTGAGCGACATGATTGCTCGATACAGCCCAGGCGCGTGGTCCCTTCTATGCTCACGGGTATGTGTCCATCAAAACTCTGTTCGTGGCAGCGTTAACGACGTTCTGCGGCATCCCTTTTGGAGCAGTTCATGTTGACCGACACGACGTACAGAGTCTTGTGCGGAAAGACCATCAACATACGGACCTAGACATTTTGACCGTCTGTGCGTCAACGAGACAGTCAACTTGTCCTGTCAATGCGCAGCCTTGGTGCCGGTCGGCTATTCAATCCCATAAAGCAGATCAAAGCACAGGTTTATTCTTGACCTCTCATCCTGGGCTCTCGGTAAGTACATCAAGGCGTTCTCAGTTGCTCGAAACAATTGTACGCAAAATCCTCTCAGAATATTGGATGGTGCGCAGCCGGGCCCTTCCGAGAGCGAGACGCGGATGCGTCTCAACCAGTTCATTCAGATTGCGAACAAAGTGGCCCGGACCTCACGCATCAGAACACGAACGGAACTCTGCATGGAGAGCAGGAAATGCATTTACGCAGCCAGGTCTTCCATGTCCTGGGTTCTACCACGTGCGCGCTTCCTACCGATGCAAGGTATTACGATAACCATATTCTCGCAGAGTGTGGCGCGAACGCAGTGGATTAGAGCACTGCGCACCCAGTGAGCAGTTCGACGTAACCTTGTACGTCCCTGGTACGAGGGCGGCTCAAGACATGCGGCGAGCCTGTGCATTGGCCCGAGCTGGCCTCGTACTGATATAAGAAATGCGGGATGCTGCCTCTCTTGCGCTCTAGTCCGCAGGTCATCTGTTCGAGCCTTCCGCGTTCTGCGCCTGCGCTCTCCTCCCGACTTCTATCGCCGTTCCTGGTCCACAACGCTCAGAGCCTACCATCTATTCTCACCGACCGGTTCTGCCTCGCGGATTGCACCCGACTCGCTGCTGCCAAGTTCACGGTTTTCACGGGTGAGATCTCGGAAGAGTGGTGTCTGCACGACATAACCTGATACTTCCGCACTATATACAGGGCACCGAGCGTCAACTCAGATATCGCTAGAAGTTTTGCGGATATAACGTAGTCGGGTATATTTTCCAATATACCGGGGATCCATTGAACCATAATGACCCGATGGTGTGATTACCAGATGGCGGATGCAGTCGATGGCGAAGGGTGGCCACTGGAAGGCCATGCCCCAAAAGTGCAGGACTGCTTCAGACCGCCCACGTACTCAAGGTATGCCTTCCGTTTGCCCGGGTGTCCGTTGCTCATATTGACTTGCTTCCTGAACGCAGTGATACCTGTCCGCGATTTCCTCAGGAACTGATCGACCGCATCTGCAAGTTCCTTCGGTACGATCCTTTCACACTGACGAGGTGCCGCCTCGTTTGCCACGCTTGGTTTCACGCCGCATGGCGCCTCTGTTTGCCCAGCTGGCTCCAGTTGAAAACCGGAAAGGCCTTAGGCAACTGCGCACGCATGTTCTTGTCAAATGGCAATCGTCCATATGGCAAGACATTTACCAGCCTGGAGATTGTGGAGGACCCTCGAAAGCCTTTCATGCGTGTCTTTCCGATGCGCATCCCCGGGTACATTCTACCGCGATTGACGAGCCTAACGATACGGGACTTCGACTGCGCAGTCACCAGGCCACATCATCGCTTCTTCCACTTCCTCTCCTACTACACCAGCATCACGGGACTAGACATTGTGCAGTGCTGCTTTCGCAATATAGCGGAAGTCCGTAGGATCTCTAATGCACTGCCGAATCTCGAAAACCTGTCTCTTTGTGGAATCACACTGCAGCACCCACTGGCGCCTGATCCAGTGGCCCGCTACACTCCCTCGTTCTGCAACAAGCTCAAGAGTCTCAGACTTAGAGCTTTGCACTCAACTTTCGAGTTTGCTACTCACTCTCGTGAACACCTTCGATTCCTATTGGATGGTGTATGTGTTGGAACATGCGTTTAGGCACGAGCTCGCAAGCTCGGCCGAGATAGTTCCTGAATGAAGATAAGGGAGGTCAGGGTATATAAACCGTAGTTTTCGATGTACCTACCTTACGCGATTGCCCTTCGGGCATCGTCCGCGCCCGGGACACTCGCGCCCGTCGACCGTCGTTCCGCTTGTTCTCACACAATCGTGTCAGCCCACCTGGGGGTTTACTACCAGAAGGCTCTGGGGGCAGCCGAAAGCCCGCCGCTCGCTGCGTTGCTGGACCTCGTGCGCATGCTGTCACTCGCCGATGCTCTGCTGGCCGTCGCTGTGCCGCAGACTCCCGCCGTCATCGTCGACCCACCTGCCTAGACGAGGCTGAAGTCGTCTACCCGCCGTTGAACGCCGCACGCGCGCCACCGCCGCCGCACGTCGTACGATCGACCTGTCGAACCGAACCGCCCGGGACAGGGCCGAAGCTGTCCACCGCCGAACCGTTGTCTTGCCCGCCGCCGAGGGCACCGTCGTCGAACCGTTGAACCATTGAACCGCCCGCCGAGGGTACCGAACCGCCCGCCGAGGGCACCGCTGAACTGTCCGTCGAGGACACCGCCGATCGAATTGTTGTCGCTGGAGATGTTGAAGTTGCCGGATTTGGACGAGGATCGCGCCGCCGTACGTTTACGCCTTACCTTCGCACCTAAGGGTCGCCCGTCGTAGCTCATCGCGAGCATGGACTATCGGCCGAATGTCGGAGTGTTGGAATGGGTGTCGGAGCTGGATGACTGCGCCGAGAGGATGAGGATTTGAGTTTGGGGGAGTGCCGGATATTGAACTGCGGGGAGTGCATACGACGCGCTCGCTTGCTTCGCTCGGGGGAGTGTGTTGGAACATGCGTTTAGGCACGAGCTCGCAAGCTCGGCCGAGATAGTTCCTGAATGAAGATAAGGGAGGTCAGGGTATATAAACCGTAGTTTTCGATGTACCTACCTTACGCGATTGCCCTTCGGGCATCGTCCGCGCCCGGGACACTCGCGCCCGTCGACCGTCGTTCCGCTTGTTCTCACAGTATGTGCCACGTACTCGTATGTAACTGAGCTAGAGTTTCCACTGCACTACTACTCTTCGTTTTCACATCTTCATCAGTTTCTATGCCATTTCCCTCATCTGTCCCACTTGTCGCTACTGAATGAATTCGGCCCCCACGTCGAGCCTGCCTCAGCGGCAGACATGTCCCTATACACAGCACATGCACCAACTCCCTCCTTGACAAATTTCGCACTCGAATGTGTCCCCGTGTCGTGGGCATCACAGCTTCTGAAGTTGGTGTTAAACCCGCAAGCTTGTAGCAAACTGGAAGCTATGCGGATTCAATCTTCGGTTTGGGACGGCCGTTGTGCAGAGCTTGGACTACGCGTTACAGAGGTTCTGCGTCTCGCCGGAGCGCTCAAGACGTTCGAGTGTATGTTGCATCTTGCTGATGGTAAAGGTCCTCGTGCATCGTCATTGCAATTATAGTCACTCATTGAAGCAACAGGAGACCCAATCCACGATGCCGTGCCGCGACTTACAACAAATACATCGCTGACAAGACTGATAATGAACTTCCACTCCGTCTATCCATCACTCCCAATGATCCGGAGGGGCCTGGGTACCTTGCTATCTGACATCCGAAGCCCGCATGTGGAGCAACTCGAAATTCGGATTGGCCTACTAGTATCGTCCCACTCCGAGACGTCTGGAGATGGAAACTACTCGGACGCCTCAGTCAGGGAGGCAGACCCTCCCGGCTCCACCTCCTATTTCCACGATATACTCTCTCGTAGCATCTTTGACCAGCTTCCAGCTGCGGAAGTTGTCGCGGAAGTTCCTGACCCCTGGGCCGATGTCTCCACGGGTGTATGGATCAGAGTCCAATTGGTCCGCTCGCCGGAGGGGGAGGCTCAACTTGAAACCGCCACAATGTCTGCGATCAAGACAGACATGATTACCCTGTTCGCACCATGGCTGGACCGCGGAGTTGTACAGCTCGAATTCTATCCGGATCCTGACGATGAATATTCCGTCACTCGCTCCTCCTCATCAGTACTCCGTGTTCTTGGTGAGTGTCACGACTCCGTTACCGGTAAGGGCGCAGCCGCGATCTGTTCAGTATGCTCATACGCTAGAGTAGGGACTCGAACACATACCAGCATAAAGGAGATACAGGACTCGGAGGACGATGAACGCGAAGGAGGCGCACGCGATGTCAGTGGAGATACGGAGACAGAAGACGTGGTTTATCCGGGGCCAATGGACTCCAACGCACTTGGATCTGCACGACTGACCTCGGATTATCAAGTTGTATGTCGCTCGACTTTTATATGCCGGAAAGCACCTCACTCATAGACCACCCAGACCCAGGTTAATGACCAAACTCAGAAAGCGGTCCAGACCGAGACATCGTGTCTTGGTGAACAGTGTCTGGAGCGGCAATCCATCGGACACATCGCTGCTACCCGCCCAGGCTTTCGCAGTCGAATTGCGAGACTCGTGCGCACGATCCTTTGTAGTCCACAAAGAAAGGACGTGCAGGAATAGGATTCGGGAATGTGGATATGACACACGGGGACAGGATGATTGATAGGTTTGCCAGGTCGTTCGTGGATGTGCAGGACGCGCCGCGTACATGAATCGTCTTATCTATCGAATGCGCTTGAATCATATGGGGTCGCACCACGCAGGACCTATCGATCAGTAGTCACTCTCAGGCCGTGCGAGTAAGAGGTGAGATGGACGCGCACGAAGGCGGAGAGCAGCGTGACGACGCGATGCTGAAGCCCTCTAGAACCGCCCACGCAGTTGACCGGTTTCCCACTTGCTACCAGGCATGAAAACTGTCGCGTCGCAGCTGTGCCAGTGGAGCGAAGATCTCGTATACGCGTGTCGCGTCGCACTTTGCCGCACTATCTGCGGAAGAGTTTTTGTATCGAGCTGTACGCGCATGAGGCCTAAGAACGACGGTGGAGTCGATATCACCTGCGTTACGATCAGGTTTCTCGCATAAAGATCCGACGGTTTCTGAACATGCAGCTAAGTCACTTGAAATTCAGAGGAGAGCCGCAGCTAATACGAAGAAGAACGCAAATGGTCGGTACGCAGACGGCAAGTTCTTGGTAACTTACAGCCCGATCGCGAGGGTGGAGTTCTATGCCATGCGACAAGAGCCGCCCAATTGCGGCGCAGGGAGGGGATGTCCTTCGGAAGTGGCGGATCCACTGCGATCGGCGAGCGTTGGTCGACGAACTGCGTATCCCGTCCACTCGGTCTGTGTATAGGTCGGACGATAGCCGTAGGCTGTGGACGAAACTGGCAAATGGGAAGCGCAATGCGTCCGCGGCGCAGCCGCAAGAGGTTCTCGCCAGGCGTCGCGTACGCGGTGAGGCTCGTTGGGTGGAGACGGCCTTGCGAGACGTTCGGCGGGTGATGTACGAGTTCGGTATATATGCGTGGTCTTGAAGGGGGTAGGACCGGAGGTCTTCGGCTGCAACGTCGCGATCAGTTCAGCGAAGAGATACTCCGTCCATACGTGTTCGTGTTGGTGGTTAGACGTGAGCCACGTACCACGAAGGCGCCCCATGAGATACCCGTGCTGCGCCCAACGAGGGCAGCGAACACACGCCCTTGACCGTTCGAGCCAGGAACGTACGCAGTTCACCCCCAGATGGTGCCGTGACGCGCAAGACGTGTCAGAGATGCGACTGCCGTTCCGGGCGCGACGTGCGGCCTGTCAAGCCTCCGAGGACGCACCGCGAAAGCTTTTGACCAGACGCTGCTCTTGCTGCGAGGACACTGGAGGGTGTGAATACTCGGAATCCTGGGTGTAGTCGTGAGCAGCGTGAGATGCGTGGATGCGAGGATCACCGGTAGCAAGAGGGTGGACGGGTCGTTCGCGGGAGACGCAGGCGAGGACGAGAGCTCGAGTAGACAAAGAGACTCGGGGGCGAGGATTCGAGCGAGCACGCACCCATCAGCCGGAGGTCGCTAGTGTATTCTCCAGGGGTATAGCCAGTCCTGCGATATGCAGACATGCCGCATACAAAGAGGACAGCCTACGGTGCGCCATTGAGCGTGGCGTGAGGTGGATGAAGAAGGAGTGTGTTTAGGACTCGCCAAGCAAGCATGTCTGCCCGCCTGCAGTGACCGCGGAAGACGGACGACCTCGCATGTTCTTGTGTCGTAACGGTAGACGGATTGCGAGTCTGTGAGTACGTGATAGGATCGTTCACAACAAGGATCTTCCGAGCGTATCTGAGTCTCATCAAGCTCGAAAGAAGCCGCAACGGAACTGGCCCGAGACTCACCGGAACGACCGTAGTTGCCCTACAAGCCTCCACCGTCAGTGGCCTCCGCAGATGCAGTTTGCGTCGACTGTCAAGCGTTGTTATGACTCGGATCGCAGGTCGTATGAGCAGCCTAGAAGTAGAGAGAAGAGGATAGGCGGGAGTCGAGCTCACGCGCGTCGAATTAAGACCGCGCCCACCGGAACGGAGGACGGGGACCGACATGCAACGGCTGGAGGCGGCAAGAGTCTGCACGCTATAATCTCGAGTCGTGCCGAGGAGACCTTTGTGCGCATGTTGGTCAGATCCTCGCACGCGAGACGGTGACGCGTATGGCCTTCAGGGGAGCGTGCATCGCGGAACGGCCGTGCACAATCTGCAGAGGGCGGGTACGCTTGAGACGCGACAGGTGGTCGATATCATCGTCGGTGTCGCAGCGGGTGGCCAATGAGCGAGAGGCGCTCTCTTTGGGAGCGGAGAAGAGAGAGAGGCGGGACGGATGACGTGACTGACGAGAGCGGCCGTGGACACTTCCTCTAGATCCAACGCAGTTAGACACAAGCTACGATACGGTACATTTTTATAATCATGGACGCTGCACGCGTACGGTGACGTACGCCTGTGCACACGTACACTCACTGGCAGCGCGTCGCGCATATGCTTGGGTCACCAGGGCAGATCGACCTACACAGTGTTCGACCCTCCGATTCAGGCGGCTCCCTCAGGCTCGTCGATCTCGTCCTCCCCAGGATGCTCCGATTCGTCGGTTCCAGCCTGCACGTTCGCGGGCTTGCTACTGGAGGCTTCAGCCTGAGGGCTGTCGTCGGCTGCCAGGTCCTGCACGTCGGGCTTCGCGACATTCGCGGTCTTCGTTGGGGGCCCTTGCTCACTGGCCTGGCACTGGTCGGCTTCACCGCAGACGTCGGGTTCGCCGCAGACGCCGGCTTAACCATAGACATCGTCGTCACTGCAGATGCCAATGGAGACACCGATGGAAACGCGGCCCTGTTGCTGAGCTTCGCACGCATCCGCTCGAAGTTGAGGAAGCTCGTGCCCTTGGTGGCAGGCTCAGGTTCGTCGATGTCGCCCAAGTTGAGTCGACCGCTTTGTGTGCGTGCATAGCAGTGAGTCACCAGAAAGGGTGGACACGTCGGACTCACGAGATGTGGCCCCAGATTTCCTTCTTCGTCTCGTCGTAGTACTCAGGGAGCTCGTCCTGCAGTGTCTCGAGGATCGCCATGAGACTGTCCCACCTGCGATGGAGGGACGTCATGCTGTTGACGGGCGGATAACATGATGTGGATGCCACTTACCTGGCTGCGAACAGCTTGTTCGTGAAGTCAGAATGTCCGTGATTCACGATCTCCGTGAGCGCCCACTCGATCTGCGAGTGCGACCATTCAGTGCTGGATATGATCGGAAGATCAAAGCAAAGCACGGCCTACTCACAGCATTGCATACCAGGGCTATCAGATTGTCGGGTACCTTGGCGAACTCCTCTATCGCGGCATGCAGATTGGCATCTGCGCGCGCTCCCAGCGCCCAGTGCTGGAAGATCACCTCATAGATGGCAGGATGGCGGAAGGGTCCGTCCTCGTTGAAGTGACTTGCCTGGAGCCTCCGGCGTAAGTGATTCGGCGCACGTAGGCTACGCCACTGCCCACCTTCACGTCCAGACGCTTACGACTGTCAAAGACCAGGCTGATGTCGCTGAACACGAAGTTGGGGATGTTACGGGATCCCGTGCCGTCGTTAACTTGCGTCGGATGCGCCTTGAGCAGCCACGCGGCCGCGCTGCTTCTCTGTTCGGCAGACAACCCACGGAGACCGTACAACGGCTCGATGACGCTCTCCGCCTTCTTCCTCAACTCGTTGCGGAGCTGTGATGCGCAGGCCCAGACCTACGAACGGATCAGCGCGCTCTCTGAAGTTGCAGACTGCGTGTCGCTCACAATAGTAGAGACACGCTTCTGCAGCTCCTTGCGCTCCGTCTTCTCCTCCTTAGTCTCCTTCCTGTCGCTCTTCTTCTTCGGGGGCGCGAGCATCTGGAAGCCGGCCTTCAACGCCCTGATGCGGCGTCCTTCCTTGTCGCGCATCTCGTGCGCATCGTTCAAGCTGGCTTCAACGAGGGTGTTTCTTTCCGGTAGACGGTCGCTGGGAACCGACGTCTCCGACGTCCAAGCCGACTTGAGCGCGATGCGCAGACGCAGGCAGTTCTGCGAGGCGGAGACCAGCGCCCTGACGTCGGTCGGAAGGTCGGTCATCTTGGCGCGCTGTTTTTTGGTGCGCGTGCCCATCCGAGTCGACCGTCGACGCGTGCCTTGCCCGTTTGCCGTCTTGGTACGCAAGACCTGCGGGATTAGCGGAATTAGCTCGTACTTCGCTTCTGTGACGCGCAGCTCACCACTACGTCGTCGTCATCGTCAATCTCATCGATTTCACTGCGCTCTTCCTCTTCCCCCTTCTCCGTTTCGCCGTTGTCGTCGTCTGCGTCTGCATCTGCGTCTGCATCATCGTCGCTGACCCCAGCATCGCGATCGTCATCGCTCTTGTCAGCATCACTTGCGCTGATTGGCTTCGTAGCCGTTGCCTTGCTGACTACTCTAGAGACATCTTTACCCTTGCCGTTCGCAGCTGTCTGCGACATCTTGTCGCTCCCGCGAAGCTGTATGAATATCTGCAATCAGCGTCGGGCGTGTGGGAGACGAAGAAACGATAGAGCTAGGTACCTTGTTTTTACTCGAGAGACCAGGCTGCGCCTTCTTCGCGGCTTGCGTAGCCTGCTGACTTTCGTCGCCGCTGTAGCTCCTGTCTTCAGAATTTTCGCTGGGTTGCCTGGTCTTGGTCTTGGCCTTCGACATCGTCGTCGTCTGGCCTGCTGGGTTGTTGGATTATCGAACGTAAATCATCGCTACAATAGTTAGTGAGCGCACCGAGTGACTGAGCAACCGCAGCCTCATCGTCGTCCAGGTCGAATGAGCTTTTCGCCAGTTTTGCAGGTGGTTTCAGTGTAACCTTGCCGGCCAGCTTTCGCTTAGGCTTGGACTTAGGCTGTGCCTTGGCTTTAACAGTAAGGCATATAACATCAGAAGGAATCTATCGCTGCAAAAATACCACAGACGTACGCTGGGACGCAACTGTTCTCGACTTCTGGCTCTTGTTCTTCTGTCCCTCTGAGTCATTCCCACTTTCTTCGTCCTCGCCTTTGGTGATCTCGTCGTTGACATGTACATCTTCGCCGACTATAGCGTGCTCCGCTTCATCAGAGTCTTGAACCACTTTCTTCTTCTTGTACTTGCGAGGCTGCCGCTCTTCTTCGCTCGAGTCCTGGCGATCTGCGTTCATCATCGCGGCGGATCTCTTGCGCGTGTCTGACGCTGCATCGTTGACGCAAATCAATGCAAACCAAGCGTCACTCACTTTTCTGGAGCGACACCTTTGCGCTCTTGGTGGCCCCCTTCGCCATCTTGCGAAGCTGGGCGAGAGTCTGCCTGTCCGCAAGAGACAGGCGAGACGAGTCGATGGTCGGGATATCCGAGTCGCTTCCTGACGACGCCTCGCTGGCTTGCTCTCGAGCCTTTGCACGATCTTGTTTGCCGGCGCCTCGCTTGGAGGTGGAGCGTTCGTCTGTAGCGGATGCCTGTTTTCGAGCGGCGGAGCCAGTGCGTGGTCCCATTCTGGCAGTGCGTGGAACACAGAAGCTGGCAGCGAGTAGAATGCGAACCGAGGATGAGGCAAAGTGAAAACCGGACGTACCCGAACTAAGCCGGGACCTGTCCAGAGAAGGTCCTGACAGCTGCTGTCAACGACAGGCAATTGAAACACGCCACATGCAACGCTAGTCTGTGGGCAGGTACATTACTTATCTGAGTCTGCCTCAATCTGCCGTCAGTTGTAATGCTACATTGCTACTGCAGGCTCAGCCGCTCCTCCGCAGCCACCAGCGAGAAGCGCCTTTGTGGCGTGACCGCGTCCATCTCCGGACGCGCGTGGGTGGCGCAAACGCGTTGACGCATACCGCCGCGACCACCTCGCCCGCCGTCCATCCCGCGCATCATTCCTCTCAGGTTATAGCCTGTTCCTGTCCGACGATAGCCTTCCTGCGCGCCGCCGACTACACCGCCCACACTTGTACGCCCTTCGCTCCGCCCCCGCCCTCCATCAAGGCCGTCCATGCAGCCGTGCCAAAGCACCTCTTTGCGTGGTCGACGCCAAGTCGTATGTTCTATGTGGTTGCCACGTCTTCCTCACCGACGGCTTCTGTCCGTTCGCAATGCAAATGATGTGCTCGTGTCGGTGCTGCTTGGTCCCTCCGGCGCAAGAGGAGCGCACGCGTTGAGGTCATGCTGGAGTGGGTGATGTGGGCGACGTATTGGTTCTGGCAGACTCGGACCGTCGTATTCATGGGCATCTGGTGAGCATCCCGTTGTTGGTGCTTGTGCATCTACGAGACAAGACTCCCACTGACCGCCCGCACGTACCACAGGACACGAGGTGCGCAGACCCTGCTATCCTACCCCCCCAAGTTGGCCGCCACCTCGCCGCCTGGTCCGACTTCGATCTGCACCCAGTGCGGCCTTGACGCGCTTTCGCGAAGCTGCGGGTGAATGCCGTCCTCGGGATGGGCCTCCTCACGTCGTCTCCACCACGTACTGGGCCTGGCGGGCGACCCATCGGTCTCGTTTGGGTCCCACCATGTTAATCCTTCAGCCTAGCACGCGTTCCCGGTCTCTCCTATTGAAGTCCGTCGCGGGGACTTTGACTGTGGATGCTGATGGCGTTCTCATCGTACAGAAGGGCGCGAACAATCTCAATCGCGACGAGACGTACCACCCGCAGACGCGCGAGGAGTTCGACTTGCCGCCGGAAGGTGCGTCGCGTCTCCGTCGCCGGCATCGCGAGTCTCTGAAGACGGGGCAAGTAGAGAAGGGGATCGACTACCACGAGACGGTCGGGCAGACACCGCTGTGCACACTTCGGGGGCGGTCCTCCGGCAGACCTTGTATGCTTCCCCGTCTCTGTGCTTCATTTAAGTTGACTGTCGTGTTGCAGGGGATCTCAACCTTTACTTTACGTACGTGATCTGATTCGAGACCCGCGTTCGTCTCACTGTTGACTGACCCGCGCACGTCCGCAGACGTAACCGCAAGGGGATCCCGAAGTATCCTCCCAGATGAGTGTATGTTGCACCGCTTGCTATACCCCACTGTGGTCATTGCGCGATGGGCAGCACTAGGTAGCACTACGAGCGGGGCTCGAAGCTCTTCCGGGCGGAGGAACATGAGTTCGAAATTCGATCCTAGCAAGGTGCGAAAGGTGAATATCGACTTGTGTGCGATGTAGAGAGACAGGTCGCCCGCAGCCGACTCCCTCGCTCGGGGTACCACAGCTCGCACGCCGCGTTCCCCTTGGAGTGCTGAAATGTCCTGGACAGGGCATCCCATTGACGTCTCGAATATCCTCATCGCTAGGATACTCGGGCTCCTCGGCGTTTCGGTATGGTCGGGGCACGGTGTGGAGGATGTGTCTCGTGCGGCGGCTGGTAAGTCCCTCCGCTTCATTCCGTCTGCACAGGGAGTCTCATCCGCGTCATCAGCAGTGAGCTCACAACTGGGTAAGCCTATCTCGCTCAACGAGACAGGTAATTGCTGACAGCGTTGTCTGCGGATGGTTTAGGATCGCTACGGTGACGTACCTGCAGCACTCGGACCCGACGGTACCGTATTATGTAGTACGTTGCTGGTGCAATGACGAGCCGGATGAACGCGTGCTGACTTTTATGCATCTAGGGCCAGTGGACGTTCCTCCGCGGTGCGCTCGCAACGGTCGACCGGCCTACCTTTGGCTAGATCGGGCGGTTCTTCTGGTATGGTGTAAGTCTACACTCTCCTCAGTCGACGTGCGTGGCTGACTGGCGTCCTTCAGATCGCCCATGACCACGTCACCACTTCGTCGTCGAGGTATCGTTCTGTGAGTGTCCTTCCGTTCACCTCATGATTCGCTGACATTCCCCGCAGACAAACTCTCTGATGCGACGGAAGTGATCAAGCCCGTCCTCGGGGGCTACTACGACTCGACGGTAGGTCACTTCGTCCCGAGCCCGCTCGTTCGTCGTCTGATGCTGACGCCACCAGCCGCTCTAGGCACTGTGGCGGAGCTTCATGCAGTGCAAGATTATCGAGAGCACGGGCGACGTCGTGTTCCTCAAGGACGTGCGGCACGAGGCCGTGCGGGAGTGCCCCTTAGCGTCGCCCGTCGCGGAAACCCGTTCCACTTAGGAAGCGGGTGCTGCTGATCGCATGAAGTTGGCAACGGAGGCCGGATTTGAAGGCGCACGGGACGAGAAAGAGGACGTGTTGCTGATCTATGGTTGAGATTTGTACCTTGTCGGGTTGTACTACCATCCGTTACTGACATGTATCCCTGCATTGCACGTCGACCGCCCCCGACTTGACAATGATGCTGCATAAGCGCCAATCGGCGTATGCACGTGTCCTCGGCTATGCTCAACGCGAACATTACTTGAACTTGAACAAGCCACGATCGCTAGCCGTAATACTATCACCATACGCCACACAAATTCTCCCCTGTGCTGTCTTCGGTGCACACGGTTGGTTGCAAGATGGATGACTCTGACGAACCATATGTGAGTAGCGCGCGTAGCATTCAACATTCAGAAACCCACTGAAACACGTACAAAGATCGCCTACGACGCGCTATGGGTGAAATTAGACGATGTCGTCGGGCTTCTCACAGCCTCCATGAAGGCCTCAGCGCGTCGGAGGAACTGCGCCAGAGTTCTCTGCGCCTGCCTCCACATGCTGGACGGGATGAGTGCCACTCAGTCCTATGCATTCGACAAGCCTTACGACAGGCCAACCGCCGGCAAAGAGCTCTACGAGATCCTCCGCAAGATGTTTCCCGAGTACCTGAGTGCGTGCGCCGCTTTCCTGAGCCTGCCTCGCTCAGACAAGGAGGCCGAGGACATCGATGCGTCTGTCAGCGTGTGCGCGTGCTTCAGAACGCCACCGAAGGGGAAGACGAGGCTCCTGCTCGGAAAGCTGCACAAGTTCGGGGCCGCACGCCAGTTCACCTTCCAAGACTTCATCCAGGCACTCATTCGCCACGTCGCCGGTGTCCTCGGTAATGCGGTCGCTTCGAAAACCGTCGGCGGCACTGCTGCGATGGGCGGCCTCAGGAAACACTCCAGGAAGCATGCCGAAAGCCCCCCATGGCCGACGGATGCCAGCCAGCTGATTCCCCACGGGCTCGAGAGATCGATGCAGGGATACGCCGCTTCCTTCCGCAGGTACCGCAGTGACAGATTCCACGAGCCCCTTCTCTTCCTCAACAAACTCCTCGCTATCTGCGGTAGATCCGTCCTGCCTCCCCTGCTCCGGTTCCAACCCAGCTGGCCCTTCGGAATCACCGGCCTCGCCAGCGGTCTTTGTGAAGCGCGCAGAGAGACACTCGGGAAGCCCGTGGACATCGAGACGGAGATAAGCTGGCTCGAAACGCTGGAACAGATTCTAGAATTCTATCGCGTCATCACACACGTTGGAGTGCGAGATTCAGCGGACGTTGTGCTACTCGTGCGCCTGCGCTTACAGGTAAAATCTGAAGGGTCAGACGAAGTCAGAGACTGGCACTGCGGCCTGCTCTTCATATGCAATCTAATCCTTCGATCTCTGCCACTCTTTCGTGATGGTACGACTTGGTTCAGCGACGAGCACATCAGCCGGCTGGAGCGCAGCTTCACCGGGTTTGGCGCGGTGTTATATCAGTACAAGTCACCCGAGGACAACACGGCCTTCCACCCGGCAATCCTCCAATCGTTCGCAGAGGCGACTGCCTTGTCCGCAGACCCTTTGCAACAAGCCTTGGAAGGATTCTATCTGGCTACCATGGCGCGACACTGTTGTGCGCCGGAGTGCCGCGAGACGTTCGCCACCGCTAAGCGGACGTTTTCCCGATGTGCAGGCTGCGGGGTCCTGCGCTACTGCTCGCGCGAGTGCCAGAGGAGTGCCTGGAAGCACGCGACGTTCCCGCACAAGAACGTTTGCACCAAGTTGCGTGTCTTGAGGGAGAGGACGAACCTCCCGAAGGACCCGGATCACTGGAATACTGCTCGTATTCGTCAGCCCTTTATCGATGCATGTAGAGCGGATGAGGGACTCGCAGCGTTAGCTCAGGAGTGCGGCGAACACATGCACGCTTTGTTTGTCATGCGGCGGAGCATCAGTACGGCTTGCATCCCAGGGCCGTATAGAATCATGATGTCGACCGAGGCGGATGGAACTGATCGG
The DNA here is from genome assembly GCF_022376445.1 of Fomitopsis serialis. Lineage (NCBI taxonomy): Eukaryota > Fungi > Basidiomycota > Agaricomycetes > Polyporales > Fomitopsidaceae > Fomitopsis > Fomitopsis serialis. Next base: position 73,429 of record NW_025955129.1, read on the forward strand.
GCTACTCCGCTGGTAGAATGACCGTAGCACGTATCGAGTTCTCCGGTTCAGATCCAAGTGAATGACGGAAATAAACCTGTATCAGGTGTGTATTTACAATGATGTACGCACTAGTATACTGCCCCACTGGTAATATCAGATCATTTGGGCCCGCGAAAAACACCGTGCATATCTGAAGCTGCCAGCCACTACGGTGTGATGCCGACTCCGGGTTGGAGAAGGCATGTACTGTGATGCATTTTCATCGGGATGTCCGTCATTTGACACTGAATGCGCACATTGCGTTTGTCATAAGTAGCTCGACATTGAGTTGTGAACATGAGCCTACAGCTTAGCGAAACATATAGAAAACTGCTTCAATATCGCGACGGTAAACCTCGTGACTGAAGTCAAGATCTGTAAGCCCAAGTTCGACGCTGAGCCTGGATGTCAACTACTCGGCGACCAAGTACGCATGGGCATGGTGTAGAAGCTAAACACGCGGTCAGACGCTCAGTCTTAGTAGAACATCGACTATGAATTAAGCTACCTAAACACGCGGTCAGACGCTATTTAGGTAGTCAGTACTAGGGTATCGTATAGTCATGAAAGGGTCTCACCTCAGTCTTAGTAGAACATCGACTGAGGGAAAGGAAGGAGAGAGGACGAAAGGACGAACCACCCCCGGCGGTACGTCACGTGCCCGGTGGCTGAGATCGAGATCGCGACGCGACCTCAACACTCCATCAGGAAAAAGCTTTCCGGGCCATAGCACCCACTGAAGTTACATCACCATGATAGGAGCCATAGGGGCTGTAGAGGGCTGTAGACGTCAGCATTGACTATCTATTAATCCATAGTTGTCCATAGTACAGCGTAGTCGGGTGTAAGTGGGCCATAGGAGTCAATAGCTTTCGTCTGTTGTGTATATCAAACCATTGACGAGGATATAAAAACAAATGCCGCATAGCAGTGATACTCATCGGTGCACTGTGATATCACCGAAGCTACGAGAGTCACAGCTTAGACTCATTCCAGGAATTGATGTGATAACATTACAGGCAGACGTGGAACTCCGAGCCATAGGCTATACATAGTAGACAATATACTATTAGAGGTTTCTATGCACACTGTATCAGGGGAATGAATCCTCGGTCTCCTTGAACACGGGCCCGTACGCTCCCGATCCATCAGCTTACAAGTTTGATTCGGTACCTGCAGGCAGGGGTCGTCAAGTGCCCTGTTTACGTGCACTTAGACGGCGTCGCAAGCGTCGTATGCGTCCTGAACGTGTTGGCCGGCCCTGGCCATGTTCGCCCTGTTAATGTTCATCCCCGTTGTGTTCGCTCCCGTCGCACTCGCCCAGACGCGCTCGCATACCTGCCTGCCAGTGTATCGCGCTCGTCTGTGTCGTGCTCGTCTGTGTCGTGCTCGTCTGTGTCGTGCTCATCTGTGTCGTGCTCGTCTGTGTCGTGCTCACCTGCATCGTGCGCACCTGCATCGTGCTCGCCTGCGTCGTACCTGTTGTGCTTGTGGTTGGTGGGCTGCAGGCCTGTCCTTGCTGCATGTCTTCGTTGTGAGTGTGTTCGTCCTAGACACGCTCTTCACGCTCGTCCTTGCCGGGCCATTGTCCGTCGTGCGTGTGGAATCAATCGACACGTCGGGTGCTTCTGCAAGTACGCGCGTCGCGGGACAGGTCACTGTTTTCGTCAGCAGTGTGTACATCGGGCAACATGATAAACGTACAAATTACACAAACGTTGGTCGTGAATGAACTGAGAGCGCCAGACGTGCAGCGAGGCACGTCCGACACGTGGCCGTGCAGCGCATACCTGGCGGATACTACGTGGAAGTCGTCCCGAGCGATGGAGGAGCTGTCTTCGTGGCCAGCAAGGCGCGCGACGGACTTCTCATTCACCAAACGCCTGCGGGTGCGGGACTTCATCAGGGCAGCCGTGAATGGGGTGTGTCTGGCTGTAAGGGCGTACCTTCGAGCTTGAGCCTTCGCGCTCGTTCTATCCAACTCACACTACACCCTTCCCCTTTCTTCCTCTTCGTGCTCTCCTCCTGTCCTTCTGACCCCCTATTCCTGCAGTTCGCGCGGCTCTCTCGCTCGACGCAGGACTTGTAGGTGCATCGTTTCGGTCCTGGATCGGGCGGGGGCGTCGCCAGAGCCGCGAGTTCGACCAGGGGTTGACACAGTCGAGTGGTAGAGCGGAAGAGTTTGCGAGAGGGCCGAAAGATGAGCATCGGAGCATTTGGCAGATAGGCTGGAGATGACGAAGCAGACGAGAGGCGGCTGAGCGAAGTGGGCGAGAGAGCAGCTGGCAGAGGCGCGCCGTCGTCTGCAAGTGCGAAGCGCTCGCTTCGGTGAATGCCGACTGCTGCCACAACTGCCACGACACGCCTCTCACTCCAAGCCTCCAACTCGAAGTACCTCCCTTCCCTCGCGGCCGCTCCCTGCCCGCCGCATATCTTCAAGACACGCGGACGGGCCCGCTCCCAAGAGGCGAGGTGCACGGCACGCAGCCGTAATGAGCCTCAGTGGAGGCTCGCTAGGTGAGTGCCCCGACTCGATGGGCCAGCTGTGTATAAGTCACGCAGCAGTCGACGTCGCAGTCTTGGGTGTCGACCGCAGGAGCACGACACTACGGTGGAGTAGGCCGGTCGAGGACAGCGCATACTTCGAGCAGGCGAGCGTCGTCGCAAAGGCACGGCAGTCCGTCGTCTCGAACGGCTCCGTCCAGCTTGCCTACGCCGAGCGGCCCCCGTCAAGTCAGGCGCGCTCGTCAAAGACGTCTTACACTGACGCGCGCCATCTCTCCAACGGCTCTGCACAACCCTCGGCCTCAAACAGTCGGGCTACATCTACTTATGCCACTGCCAGCGACGGCAGTCCTCGGGTACTGTCTGCCTCTCTATCTGTGCCAAAGAGTCGACCGTCATCCAGTCAATCCACCTCGCCTACCACTCGACCTCGGTTCCTCTCCGCATCTCACGCCCGCTTCCACACCACTCCCGCAAGCGCTGTCCCTCGTCGCAACGCCCCCACGGTCATCTCCGCCCCGCCTCCCGTCTTCTCCCAGCTCATCAAGTGCGACATCAATCACCCCTGCACCGGACGAAGACCCGGATGCATTCCACGTGCGCTCGACTCGTCCGCTTGCTCGCGCCCTCGTCCCCTCGCTTTCCCGCTCTCCCCCCTCGTTCGCTTGCCCATCCGCCCGCTTTGCTTGCCCGCTCGCTCGCCCTCTCGCCCTCTCGCCCGCCCTCTCGCCCACCCGCCTGCCCTCTCGCTCGCCCGCCCGCTCGTCCTCTCGCTCGTCCTCTCGCTCGCTCGTCCTCTCGCTCGTCCTCTCGCTCGCCCGCCCGCCCGCTCGCCCTTGCCGGCCTCGTTCTTTTGCTAGCCGACCCGCTCGCTTTCGCCTCTCCCGCCCCCTCTTGCCCACCTGGGAATTCTTGTCCGCTCGCGCACGCGTCCTGCCCGCTCGTTCACGCGTCTTGCCCACCTGTTTTTGCCCACTCGCTCGCTCGACCTCGTACTAGCTTAGGTGAGTACACCGGCGGCGCAAACTTTGTCAGTCCCAGCGACCTCACTGTCAGGCCTGACCGGACTGTCTCACCCCGCTCTCGTCCGCTTCAAATACGGCTTCATGGGCAGCATCATCCGCCAGCTCGAGGAATTCGCCCACCTCTACGACTAACTGATATGCCAAGGTGCTTGTTGAGGTGCGTGCGCCTCTACCACGCATACGTAGGATGCTCGCCGTCGCAGCAAGACAGACGGCCGTGTTGCGCCTCGCCCGCCTTTTCGCCCACTTAGTACTTACCTACTCACCTAGTCGACCACGCGCCTGCTCTTGCCCGGCTGCCCGCTTTCCTTTCCACACGTACCTTCTCGACCCCCTGTCCACTCTCGCCCGTCTGCGTACCTCACGCCTGCCTACCCGCTCTCACCCGCCTGATCTCGCTTTGACTTGCACAACCTGTACTGCTGCAGCGGGTTGGTACCCGGGGTGCCCGGGGTGGGTACGGGTACTGGTTGAGCACGGGACACATGTGTGCTCTGTCTATGCATACAATACTTGTTTTCGTAGTTGTAATACTGTGTCATCTTGCAATCTATTACATTTTATTTGATGTTCTTTCTGTTATATGAGCTGGGGACGACCGAGTGACCAGTATGATCCCATATTATCAGTGCTATGCTTTGAGATGTCTACTATGATGGAATATGTCTCAGTATGTTGGCTTATGGGCCTATAGTACTATCATTCTATTGTGTACTATGCTGTTCTATGTTGACCATGGTGGTACTATGACCTGCTACAGATCACTACAGATTCTGCAAGCATGCTATACACAGGGGGGATTGCAATGAGCCTATACCAACTATGTCCCCTATATTGGCTGACCTAGGGATTGTCATTTTTCCTGATGACTCCTCCTCGGCGCGAATGGCGAGAGAGAGAGACGACGGGGGAAAGAACGTGAAGTACGTAGGGGAAAAATATCGTAGGTGTCGCATGATATGAAGGTATCGCTTGGAATGAGAGAATAGAGGAAACGAGTGTGAAGTGAAAATGTGAATGAATGTGATGCAGTCCGAAAGAGTCCGTAGAGAGAACGCTAGAGGTATCGTAGGAGACTAGATGGGTGACGCTTGAATGGAAAACCGACATGAAAACTCCTCCTGTCTGGGAAATCCTCCTCACCGGGAAAACTCCTTCTCGCATGGAGGCCTGAGTCCCATGAGGCTGCGAAGCATCTGGAAGGGCTTCTTCTCGAGGGCCTTGGTAAAAGCGTCGGCGACGTTGAGGTGAGAAGGGACGTGCTGGATGACAATGCGCTTCGCGGTGACCACCTCGCGCAGGTAGTGCCATTTTATATCGATGTGTTTGACACGAGAGTGGAAGGTAGAGTCGGCCGACAGGGTGATTGCACTGGTACTGTCAACGCGCATAAGGGACGCCGTGGGTTGCGTAAAGCCGAGGCCGTCAAGTAAGAACCGGAGCCAGACACCTTCCTTCGCCGATTCCGCAGCCGCAATGTACTCCGCCTCGGTAGTAGACGTAGATACCGTAGGTTGCTTGCGCGCGGACCAGGAGATGACGCCCGAGCCCAAGTTCCAGCAGTAACCGCCGGTAGAACGGCGCGTGTCGATGCAACTGGCGTGACTGGCATCCGCGTAGCCGTTGAGCGCAGCGACGTTGGCACCACCGAGATGCAGCCTGAAAGTGCGAGTGCCCTTGAGATAGCGAACAACACGCTTGGCCGCCTCCCAGTGAACTTCCGCGTAACAGTCGAGGAATTGACTGAGATGCTGGATAGCGAGGGCGATGTCGGGGCGCGTGCCGATGGCAAGATACATAAGGCATCCAATCAGCGACCGGTAGGGTAGGCGAGCGGCGCGCTCCTTAGCGGCAGGGGTCTTCGGCGAGTGCTGAATGCGCGAGAGGCGCAGACCAGCTTCCATAGGCGTGGACACGGGGGCGCAATCGGGGCCATCCATCCGAAACTGCTTGATGATCCTGTCGATCAAAGCGGTCTGCGAGACGGCAACGGTCCGACGAGCACGGTCGCGGTCGATTTGGATGCCCACGCAGAAGCGAGCCTCGCCCAGGTCAGCGATCTTCCACACGCGGCGCAGGTCGTCTTTGAACTCCTCCTTAGCGGCAGCCGAGCTAGCCGTCAGCAGGAAGTCGTCGACGTGCACACCGGTGAGAACGATGCCCTTCGCTGTCTTGCGATAGTAGACGCAGTACTCGCACGGCAGGCGAGTGAAGCCAATATCCACCAGGTGAGCATTCATGGTGTCGTTCCACGTGCGGCTGCCCTGCTTAGTCCCATAAATGCCACGCACCAGCTCCCAGACCCAGTCTTCCTTGCCCGGCTCCTCGAAGCCCGAGGGCTGCTCCATGTAGCAGTACTCGTCTTCCGGAAGAATGCCGTACAGGAAAGCGGTCTTGACGTCGAGCTGCTCGACTTCCCAGTCCAAGGAGGCGGCAAGGTGGAGAAGAGCACGGAAGGACTCCATGCGCATGGTAGGTGAGGAGGTTCGATTATAGTCCTGCCCGTACACCTGCTGAAAGCCCTTAGCCACCCATCGTGCCTTGAAACGCACCGGATCCCCATTCTCATTACGCTTCAGGCGATAGACGGGCTTCCCTTTCATAACACGACGACCGGCGGGGACCTTAGACCGAGGGATCAGACGGTAAACACCAAGGTCCTTGATGGACTGAAGCTCGTCACTGAGGGCCGCGCGCCACTCGTTGCGAAATGGAGAGGCCTCAGCCTCCGCCAGTGACGCCGGGTCGCCCGGGTACTCGACATTGAGCGGCAATACGTCGTCCTTCGCCAACGCCGCCAACGCAGACTCTATGTCCGGCGGAACGTCAGGAAGCGATCCGACAGCGGCGAGCTCGGGAGGTACGCAGTAAGAAGCCGAGTCTACCACCACGGGAGCGACGTCGGCGACGGGCACGGCAGCGCCAACTGCAGGAATGTGGGGAGGAGGTGGCATAGGTGCCGGTATGCCCGAAGGGGATTGAGGGCGGGAGCGCATCTGGTCCAAAGTACGTGCAAGGCGGGACGCATAAGGCAGACCGTCCGCTTCCGCGCGCTTCTGAGAGGGCAGCGGAATGCGAGATGACCGACGTGGAGCGGGAGAGGCGGGATGCGGCAAGGCGCCCGGCACTGGCGACGGTGCGCGAGCAGGGACCGGCGCAACCAACGGTTCAACGAACGCCGGAGGATCCGGAGAGACCGGACGAGGCGGGAAGAGGTGATCGTCATCGAGTGGAGGCGGAGGTGCAGGTACCACGGAGACAGGTGTGGACACAGGGCTCGAAGGACGGACAGCCGGACCCGGGCCAGCTTCATGGGATTCGATGAACTGGACGTGGTAGGAGTCAACGACCTTGTGAAGCTGCCTATGATAGAGCCTGTACGTCTTAGAATGAGTCCCATACCCGATCAGCACACACTCGACCGACCGCTCGTAGATCTTAGGGTTGTGACGGTTTTGGATGAGCACGAAAGCACAACAACCAATTTCGCGGAGATGCGAAAGGTCCGGCTTCTTGCCATACCATGCCTCGAAAGGAGTCATCCCCCCAGCGACCGAGAAGCAGAACGGATCGAGAGGTAGTTAGCGGTGACCAAGAATTCGTCCCAGCGGTTCGCGGGCACATTCGCAGCGAGACGCATAGCTCGCGCGCGATCCATGATGGTACGATGCAGACGTTCGACGCGGCCATTCTGCGCGGACGTGTGCGGTGCTGTAGTGCGCCATCGGGTGCCACGACTTTCGAGGAAGGCTTTGCACTCGTTGGAAAGCAGTTCGCCGTTGTCGATCTGGATGACGCCAACCTTGCGCCCTGTCTCGCGTTCCCGGGCAAGGACCCAAGCTTTGAACTGAGGAAAAACCGCCTTCGAAGGGGTAGGGATGACCCACGAATGCGACAATTTATCATCCATAAGCTTCAGAGAGTACAAGTTACCAGACGCCGAAACGACATCCGCCGGCCCCGCCACATCCACAAACACGACATCCAGAACCGCTGCTGCCTTATCCCCCACCCGCACCTTAGGAACCACGCTTCTCGTCTGTTTGCCGAGAATGCAGTGTTCACACTTGGACGGTGCGAGGGATAAAGATATGGGCATACCTTGGGCGGCGTTGGAGCGGGCCATGTCGTAGATGGTACGATGGTTGACATGACCGAGGCGACGGTGCCAAGTGTCAATGGTGGGGAGACGCCCTGCGAAGAGCGCGTGTTCGGTCGAGGGCTGCGAGCCGGCGAGAGAATAAAGTCGACGCGCCGTGAGGTTACCGGACGCAACGAGAGCCCCGCCCGGCTTAGTGATGCGGACAACGTCACCATCGAAAAGGACCTTGTACCGAGAGGACGAGCGACAGAGGGCAGAGATACTAATGAGTCTCACAGTCGCCTGAGGCACGTAGAGGACGTCGTCCAGGACCAGCGAGGCGCCACGACCAAGATGCAGGCGAACCTTCCCGACGCCATAGGCGTGGATCACAGAGCCATTGACGCCACGGATACCGCGTGGGGCGATGGGACGAAGGTCATGAAAGTCCCCCTTGCGAGGCGAGAGGTGAGTGGAGGCGCCCGAGTCGAACACAAAAGGCTCCGGACCAGCGGCAGGAAGGCGGCGTGCAGAGACGGGCACCGGAGCGACAGAGTACGCCAGAGGGTCGAGACTGTCGCGAGAATGAGCACCCCAGTGAAGAGAGACGGTGTCCTCGTCCGTCATCGAGACCAAAGCGGCGTATTCAGCAGCATCAGCCGACGACGTCACAGAAGCCAACCATTCGGGAGTCGTGTCGGTGGCGAGGCCAGCGAAGTCCGATGCGGAGGCGGTAGAGGAGGCGGCGTCCGACGAGGTCGGCGCAACCGTGAGGAAGTACGCGTGCCCAGTCTCGGGGTCAACGACGCGAATCTGACGTCCTTGGGAGGAGGGATCAGAAGCGACTGCTGCCGTCTCCCTACCCTTGCGCGCCTTCTTCTTGTTGGCCATGATCTCTTCACGACGCCCCTCCATTCCTCCACCAGGTGCCCAGCACTCGGCCGCAGTATGACCGCTTGGGCGAGGGCACTGCGAGTTCGTGCAAGTCTTCGAGGGACGTCCGGCCTTGGAAGCGATGAGCACGTCGACGGTGGGCACACTTTTGCCGCCGCGATTGTCGACCAGCTGCTGCTCCATGTCAAGGCGGTGGACAATGTTAACTGTGGTGTATGGGACGCCCGAGGTCGCCGCGGACGACAGAGACGTGCCGATTTGCGATTGTAAGTTGATCAATTCACCGGCCATGGCGTTCATCATGATGATGGTCTGTAAGACGTCCAAGGTCGGTATCCCTATAGCAAATACACGCTCGCATCCCTTTTTGATACGCATGGAGGTCGCGGAGTAACGTTCAGTGGCACTCGAGTAACGGATCGCGAAAAGTTCCTGGAAGAGACGCGCCTGAGCGTATGCGCCGGGCTCCTTCTCGTGACGATCGCACAGAGCGACCCACAACTCGTGCGCACGAGTGTACTTAGCCATGAAGCTTTGTTCCTCCTCCGCGGCTTTTGTTCCTAAGAACGCAATGACGATTTGCTCGTTCATTTTGAAGTTCTCGAGGGACGTCGGGTCGAAAATGCCATCAGGCTCGACGACGTTCCCGGACAGGTACGGCCACATGCGGCACATGGTAAGGTGCTGACGAACGTACGTCTTCCATTCGTGCCAGTTGCTCTTGCCTCGGTCGAGGATTATGCCTCCGCTGTACAGCGAGGACGGGAGATTGATCGGCTCGATCTTCCTCGAGGTCGCCGAGGACAAGGTTGCCGCCGGAGATAGTGACTTAGATTCAGGAACAGTTTCGAAGCGGAGAGATCTCGGTGTCGCCTTCGGCGCCTTCGGGCTGGAGGTCGGTGATCCCGTCATGGTCCCAAAGAGGTGACTATATGCGGGTATATGCGCTCTTGTATGGGCGCAGCGATGTTGTTCTAGGGTCTGAAAGGCCGATGAGTGCTTCAGGTATACGAGCGGGTTCAAAAACACCGCCCGGGGCTCATAACCTGTAGAAGCTAAACACGCGGTCAGACGCTCAGTCTTAGTAGAACATCGACTATGAATTAAGCTACCTAAACACGCGGTCAGACGCTATTTAGGTAGTCAGTACTAGGGTATCGTATAGTCATGAAAGGGTCTCACCTCAGTCTTAGTAGAACATCGACTGAGGGAAAGGAAGGAGAGAGGACGAAAGGACGAACCACCCCCGGCGGTACGTCACGTGCCCGGTGGCTGAGATCGAGATCGCGACGCGACCTCAACACATGGCCATATGCTCGCCGAGCAAGCACCGTCACGAGTATCGTCTCTCATCGGCCCACTCGTCGACGATCAGGCACAGTACCGGCAAAAGATGCATACGCAGCGCTACGCTCCGGCGTGCATCCAACATCGGCGCTGCAGACGATCGCCGTGAACATTGTAGAAAGGCGACTCACCGGATGTGCGCCACGTGGCGTCTGGCTCTCCGCTTCTTCGATCCAAATTGTTCGCTAGCCCTAGTGTGCGTACGCGGTGCGGCCTGCCTACGGTTGCCCGATAGTCCGAGGCCGAGCATTTTTGCACGACGCGCCTCAGCCACATCGCGTCGCTCGTCCTCCTCCTCCTCTATATCCTCTGGAACTCACGCAATACCCACTCTACAGCCCCAAAGGTATTCCTACTGCACCGAAAGCACTGGGAACGTCAAAAAAGAGGTACTGGCAAGTTTATACTGGCCTGAAAACTCGAGAAAGCTCGACGACCCCAGGAAGTGGTAAGCGCCCGACGTCCGGAAAGGGCGTCGTTCTCCTCCGGGTTTGTAGAGTCTGCGTTCAGGAGAGCTTGAGCATCATTGTACGTGGGTTCCTCCTTGATGGTGATGAGAGCGGTGTTTACAATCGCAGATAGGACGGCCCCGGGAGCCTATTGCAGCGCGAGCGACGCACGCCAGGTCAGAGTCCAGATTTGTGCATCCGAGTTCGAGCGAGTCGTGGCACCATGATAAGGGCGTGAAAGAGAGGTGCTTTTATGGGCACAGGGTATATTGTGTGGTGAGCTATTCACATACGATATGTACTTCAAGGCTGCGCCCACGGCTCAAATCGGAATGGCAGCCCATGTTGAATTGGACAGCATTGCAAGTCAAGTGACTGGTCTGCGAAGTCCACTGCCGTACTAAGCACGATGAGGTGTCGAGAGTAGGAGAAGCAATGGTGCTTTCATGGCTATGTATCGATGTGACGGGTGAGTGTACTGTGCTGTGGACGTTCGTGTATATCGACAGAACCACAAATATATATTTTGTGTCCCACACCATACGTCTGCCTATGTGTACATCACCCTACATTATTGCTCCGCTG